>NC_136116.1:15738132-16033132 GCF_965212315.1 Lampetra planeri
TATGTATTCAGATGTTGTGCAGTTAGCCAAGGTAAGGAAATGTATCTGATATTGCAAATGTTTCAGAAAGAACTACACATTGTGTTTAAATAGCTCGTAAATGCTCACCAGTGCAGTGTTTGTGTTGATGAACCAATTGCATCTCTTGTTCTGGCAGTGAAAGGGTGAATGGGGGTGAGAGTACAGTCATTGTGAAGATATGGAGAGTGCCTTTTAAACAAAGATTGACAAATGTAATTGTCGCCAGTCGACGACAGCGATCCAGATCGCCATGAAGGAAGCAATTATGAACAGAGCAATTTAGGTCTTACATGAAATATAAAGCGAGTGGTAAATTGGATGAAGACTATATGAAGTTACAACTGTCAGTTCATACTTAATATCTTCCATTATCAACACTGCCGATCGTCAACAAATACGGGGGATGATTCCCTTTTGAGAACCGCAGATGAAACGTCAATGTTGTGCGTAGGTTGTGTGGACGATCAGCCTATTGTAAATGAGACCCGCACAAGAAGCCAACACACAAACAAGGCCCCAATGCAGTGTGTGGACGATAATCGAATTGAGTTCTTGTAATTATTTCTCAATTTTATTTCATGTGTGACTTTACAAAAGAGTAATAGGCATACACAGCTGTGACTGATTGCTCCGCCTTCTGTGAGTATGAATAATGTATTCAAATCAGCAATATTGGGGGTGTGGCACCATACATAGTACCTCCATCATGCCCCGTGGTGGCTCTCCGATTTGCACGGTTGGCTACCTAGGGTGTGAACAAAGTTCAACATACATACAAAGTGCAGTCCCCAACTCTTATCTCTCTGACCTCTCTCTTTATGTGCGATGAAGAAGGTCAATTGACTCTAACGTCGCCTATTAGTTACTGTAATTTTCGATGTTGGGCCATCGTGTTATTGGCGAACGTGTTGAGTTGTATTACTTGCACTGCTGCATTGGAGTGGTCCAGGCGGAGCGTTGCAGAGGTGAGCCCGGCGCTGTCTCCTTAGAGGCCAGTGGTGCAGCTGGTGGGGCGATTGCTCGGGTGCGGCCCACGTGGGTCCTGCATTGCCAGAATTCTTGAACATCTCGCTGCACTGTGTCTGCAGCCCCGTTAACGTTGCAGTGTGTTGCCGTGTTGCTGGTAGACCATAAACACGTTTTAAATATGCAGCGCTCTCGATTTCTGCGATTTGGGCTTTCGTTAATTAACCACAACGCATTACTCTTCCTGCACCGTGCTAGAGGGCACTCACTGCACGGCGTGGTTGCACGTGTGTCCGCCAGCTTGCTCGTGGAATCTCGAGATGCCTTGTATCCGTCACCCTCAACTCCTAATAATCCTGAGGTTGGGCTGACTACATTAATTATCCATCAATCGGCACTCCTACTGTCCACTATTTTGCACATAAGAGGAAGCGTTACGGAACAGATAATAATTTAATCTTCTAGTCTGCATTCATCCACAATAATATGAATGTAGTACTTTGGTATTGGCGCAAATGTCACGAAGGCGATATGTTCCACAAACAGTCTGAAGTATTTTTTTATGGAAGGGGCGATGTTGCTATGTGGGATCCCAATTGAGTAATTTTACATTTTGACCGTGATGCTGCACACAGTTGGCCTTCTCCTTTTGAATGACGTCAAATGGATCTTTAACATCCACTGTGGAATTTTGAATTAAAGCTTTCGTGACTGCAGGAATTCATATCCTGTGGGTCTTTCGATAAAGTCACGTAGAACCAAAAATTTGTTACCAAAAACTACGACGTTTTGATCGCAACACAAGCAATCGTGTTACGATCGAAACGTCGTAGTTTTTTGTAAAAAAAAAACAATTCTACGTGATTTTACTGAAAGACCCAAAGAATATCCACGGCGGAGCAGATGGCGCGAGGCATTTTATGGTTAATACACCCACAGTATTAACTAGGACGGCCTTCCAGTGTCGAACCGAAAAACGTTGCAACAAGTGGTGAACATGCCACCACTGTGCCATGTGACCACCCAAATAAAAGGGGTGATGTTGATGACGATGGCTAAGATGGAGCAGGGGCTGCTGCTGCTGCTGCTGCCATCGATGAGCAGAAAGAGGCAGAGGAAGGGCAGCAGCGGCCATACCTTGCCACGGTGACGGCAGCGCGGCCCCGGAGAAGGGTGTCACGTGGCAGAGGGGACACTGCACTCTACCCACGTGGTGGGCAAATACTGTATAAGACCTGTCTGCTGATTGCACAACAGCCATGGATGATGCCGAGGGCGATGGAGATGATGATGTGTGTGACGACGTGGAGAACGTCATGTTTGTCGCTGCCTCCAGCCACTCCCGTTGTCGTCTCGGAGGTGAAGACGGCACGGGTTTTGGCAGAAGGCCCACTGTTGCCATTTTTCAACAGAAAAAATGAAGAATTATCAAAAATGGCAAGAGATTCCGCAGATTTTTTTTGCCAAAAATGCGTGGATATTGTTATTCTGCCGACTTGCAAAATCGTAAATCAGGCACCACAAAAAGGATACTGATTTGTTAAATAAACATTAAGTGCATAATCGAGGTTTTTTTTGGGTTAGAACGCGTAAATATATATGTCGTTAAACCCGCCACCACCCGACGCAGCAAACTACTGTAGTAAGGGTTGTCACGTAAACAGAACATGCCAATTCGTCACTAGTACAGCACACCGGTGTGTTGGAGAGCCATCTAGTTTCATCAGGCGACAGCCAGATTTGTGAAGTCCACCTGTTTCGTTCCTTTAAGTGGCACACTAATTATAAACAATGGGTACATAATAACCACACACGCAGACTTATCTCTGAGAATTATGGATATCTGTGAAAAATAACTTCATAGCTCATCAGATTTCTCGAGGAGATTCTGATTCTGAACCGAAAGATCTCCACGGTACATTACTGCAGCAGACTCCAGAGGCACAGAGATACACAAGGGACACAGAAAGACAAAAGAAGCAGATACGCGAATCAGAATGGACAGACACATACACACAGAGACAGAGAGAGACACACGGAGACAATGTGACAGACACTTGAGACACAGACAATGACACAGAGAGACGATGGGACTGGAGGTGCACGCGCAGAGCGCGCCTGCCCAGAGGCGCTTCTGACTCCTCGCGCCGCGTTTCTCCCCTCCTCACTCGCGCCCTCCCTCCTCACTCGCGCCCCTGCCACCACTGCAACGCGCCCCGCTTCACCCATCAGCTTGCACGTGGGCCAAAACAAGGTCTGCAAACACAATTGCAGAGTGATAAGTTCCCAGCGCCGCATCGTTATCTACTGCACCAATTCACACGGGGCATGGCACGACGCATTGTTTTGACAACGGCTCGGATGATCAAGAAGAGCATGCGCCGTGTCCGTGAGCGCTCCAACTTGCTCGCGGCCACGGAGATCGCCGCGTGTGCGCCTCTGGTTGGTGACACGTGGACCTTTAAACGACGAACTTTCTTTTGGGATGGGTGTATATTGCGGTAAATCTGAAATATTCTAGAGAAAAAATTGTTCAGCTCATGATTATTAATGAGGGGGGGGGGGGGTGCCCCATGTGGAGTCACGTCACCCGCTAATGGTTATTGGGGAGGGGTGCGGCATGTGGAGTGACGTAGCCCCCTCATGGTTATTGTGGAGGGGTGCAGCATGTGGAGCGCGCGATCTTCTTGTGCGTTTGTGTACATTTCCACGACGACATGAATATTAATGAAGGGGGGGGGGGGCTCTTTTGCAGTGACGTCAAGCACGGATGTAGCACTGTGCTGCGTATATATTTTTTTACCGTCACTTTTTGTAAAGAAACGTCATATTTGAAGCGACTTTGCGTAATAAATCATTTAATTCAGCACGACCTTCCTCTGCATTAGTGTAAAAATCCACCCACTCACGCCATCCCAATTCAGTCATTTACAGGTATTTTTTCAAATTTAGACCATGATGCCGGCACACAATGGCCTGCTATTATTGAATGACATCACCGGGTTCTCTGACGTCCACTGTGAAGCAGACAACACGTATTTTACCGTGAAGACACGTGCAGTAATAACCAGGGAGTCCTGTCAGATTTCAACCGCGAACCTCTTGCAACAAGCGGCAAACCCTGCAGAGCTTGGGCCATGATCTCAGCACGTGACAACTTAATTTTGTATTCATTTGGAAAACAATGGACACAACAATACACCTCTTTGTTGGGTCTGGTAATCCACCCGATGGCATCAGGAGTTGCTGACTATCTCGTGTTCACACCTCCTGTGTACTCAGCACATACCGCTACGTGGAGACTACACTACGCTAATAGGAGCGTCCGTGCCTCCTATAGGCAGTGGTGGGTATGGTGGTGGTGGTGGTGGTGGAGAACAGATTGCACTTCACCATGTTCACAACACGGCGACGGTTGTGTTGTCTCCTGGTTCCGTTTGATTGGGAGTTATACCTTAACGCAACTTTACATGACTTCGAAAAATTATCTCAGAAATTTATTTTAATTGTTTAATTGTAGTGTTGTCAAAGTATTGGTTAATAATGAGCTTTATTTAAAATTGTTAAAAGGAGGAAAATGTAGGCGATTTAAATGTAAATGTTTTTGTATCTTCACTGACAATAGATTTGTGCTCTGGTGATCAGATGTGGGTAATTGGGTCTGGTGGATCGGTTTTGACCCAGATAATCACATTCCCAGAAAATTGAGCCTCAAATAATTGGAGCCGTATTTGACATTTTATTATAGAGGCCTTCAACAGTACTCAGACTCGTCTAAACAGGCAACGATCGTTTATGCAAACTTGTGCACGATTCACGTAGTAAACCTCAAGTCGTACACCACTGTCTATTTGTTTACTATTATCATCCCACTTATTTACCCAGAGTCCCTAGACTGATTTTAAGGAAGGTCCTGCCAAGTGTTTTCAGTTGGAGGTAATGTTGCTGCCGTTTATTCCCAATTGAGTAATTTATAAATGCATTTTCAGAATTGGGATATTTGGTCAATATCGGTTACATTATTTTAGCGATGGGAGGAAACCGGAGAACCCGGTGGAAACCCGTGCAGGACAAGAGGAGAACATGCACACTGCACAAACTGAGCCCGTGTTGAGAATTTAATTCAGGAAATAAAACCCTTTAAGGTTAGGTGGGAACCTTTCAAAAGATCGTATCACATTTTTCCATGGAATCCTAATTTGGTGTTAGTATATAGGGAGCAGCTAATTTGGATATCCACCTTCACTGTGATGGAAAAACACATTAAACCGATAAAAAGAGCATTCGTGTTCTGAAGATTCGAAATCTCTTTTAAAGATGCAGCGGGGCAGGTGCCCCAGCTGCATGTCACGGAAGTGATTGATGGTTCCCGTAACGTAGTTAACTGAAACACCCATGAGTGTGAAACGCCCTAGGAAAGAGGATATTGGGAGGGGGCAGTGTTGGATAACAACTGAATGGCAGCTGTGGATGATTAAATGCAGTGGCACCATACATAGCATGCTGCTTCCTGCAGAGGAGGGTGCTGGAAGGGAAATTAACTTGCAATAGGATTCTGTCAGCCGTTGTGAATCTTTAATATTTTTTGGCCGAGGTTATGAGCATTTGTCCTGTCGGTTGTTGAACGTGGATGACGCCATCGAGCCACGTTCCCCAAGAGGGGACTGGAGATGTCTCCTTGGAAGAGGGCCTATGAGCTCAACTATCGCCGTGCACACATTTTTGATTGATCATGGCATTGTGCATTGCATTAAAATGTTCCATTTTTCTCGCAACAGGAGCACAAAATCATTTGCTTTCGTGCACGACTGGGTGTTTACAACGTGCCTGCGTAAGATTTGTAGTTTTCGTTTCTCTGGCCCTTGTCGCAGTCCTACCTGATGTCTCCCTCTTTTGTGAATTTGTACTTTTCTAGGCTATCGGGGCCATATTCTTTGTCGTGGATCAGCTCGGGCTTCAGCCGCTCCGTTGCTTCCAAAGTCCCCTGAGCTGGGACCATGCTCAGAGCTGGCTTCGAGCCAGCTCATTTGAGTCAGAGCCAAGCTGAACCATGACTAAGTATACCACCCCATGGGGGACTTTCCTGGACAAATTATATTATTGTCTCGTTGTTTTCACTTATGGAGTCTATTTTTATAATAATCTTTTTCATTTATAAGGTGCTTGCTTAAATTCCTCAGCAGCTCAAATCACCTTACATCTCATCACATCTCAAATATTAAAATGCCTCCCCCAGTGGTAACTATCTCTTGCGTCACAACTTAGCACCAGCCTGCAAGCAGGCATTAGTCTGCCTATAGGGGGCAATGATTTCTGTGTGTATTCTCGAATTATTTGAACCGTGGCCTGCTTGTCTTGGATGACATCAGGGGATCTGTAACATCCACTCTGAAGTAGACGGCAGAGTATATATTCTTGATACATACCGCAGTAATATCCAGGGCGTACTGTCGGATTAATACTGCAAACCTTTGCAACGAGCGGCGATCGCTCTGCCGCTGGACCGAGAGACCGCTTATTGTGGACGTGCTGCAATTAAATCAGTGCCCGGGTATAATGTAAATATAATTGTCCACAAGCACGGTTTATCCGCAATCGAGGTAATGCACCCACAGATACCGAGGAGTTAACTAGAGCAGAAGAATGCTGGAGCCCGATGTTGTTGGTGCATGGGAAAGGCCTTGATGTGGCAGAGAGAAGGAGTGTGGCTCACACAGGCGGCGGAGAGAGTGGCCTGCGGTGACGCTGCGTGCCTCTGACTGGCGTATGGATTGTGCGCTTAACCCGAGGAGTTCGTCGCATTCGTTTGACTTGTCCTTTGTTGTTATTCCATTTATAACGTCTAGAAAAGGTTTCTGGTGTTCGTCTTGCGTCGTTTCAGCTGCTTGTAATTATTGACCAGCGCTAAGTGTGCTGCAGACCCTCATGCATCTTTTATGCCTTCACGTTGAAACATTTATGATGGTGGTGCTGCAGCAAATTTTTACTCATGCCTGCAGAGCAGCCACCTCGAGCGAGTTTATTACAACCCCAGGGGCATTTCTCAGCACTGAAACCGATGCTGAGGTTCAAGGAAGTGTATTGAAAAATCCTGACACCAGCAGTGAAAATTCTATTAAATTCTGTGGATGAGTGATGTTCAGAATGAGTTCGAGAGTGGAGTTTACCACGATGCCTCGCCTTGTCTGTGTTTTACAGAGAGCCTGGGTGCACACATAAACATAGAATCCGATCCTATTCACATTTATACTGGATCTTAATCATAACTATCTACGTTTAGTATCCACACCATTCTTACTGCGCAAGGCGATCACGAAGGCGCTGTGTTTCACAGACACTGTCTGATGAGCACGGTTGGATACACACGGTGCAAAAGCAGTTCAACATACAGACATAGTTTCACAGTCGGGGACAATGTTCTTGTGTGATATCCCATTGAGTAATTTGCAGTGTAATTTTTCTAATTAGACAGATTGTTACCGTCATGCCGGGATACATTGGCCTACTCGTTTAAAATTACATCACAGCATTGTTAACGTCCACCGAAGCAGACAGTACGTAGTGCTTTTGTGGTTAGCACACACGGCAGTAGTAACCAGGGCGGCCACTGGCATTTGTCCTACTGGACATCTGTGTAACCTAATTGGACATCTGTGAGCAAGAGATTCACAGCTCCTCCTGAAGTCTAAATAAATATTCTGATTCTAAACATTTGAACCCTGAGCTTCCTGGGAGAGCGGCGAATGCACCTCCGCCGGGCCGTGCCGTGCGCATGAATGCAAGGCGAAGGTGCGACGTCTGGTTGACCACGTGATCCATTGTGATGCTAATGTGTCCTGTGGATCGCATTGCTGATGCCTTTGCCGGTAATGCATCTGTACGAGAGAAGACCAGGGCTCACGAAGTCTCACACGGTGCAGTGAATTGCTATGCTGAGAAGTCATTGAATAATTACAGTAAAATATAACAGCGTAGTATTTACATATATAGACGTTAGTCAGTGTATTTTATTTAACTGGGAATCACATCTAGATATAGCTATTAAAGTATATAATGTTTACATTTCTTTACAGCAGCCTTCAACACGCTCCGATTCTGGAGGACTGAACCACGCTCCGTGGTTCGGCAACTCCACGAATCTCACAAATTCAAGAACTCGTCCTGAGGGCGTCAGAAACATTCACCATTTGTGTCATGTGACTTCAGCTCAGTAACCATGATGTTTTTTTTTTATTTATGGACCCATTGAGCAGAAATCTATATTGCTTCTATACCGGGGGTCTCATTTAGAGTGTTTCAGCTGCCCACTCGGAATGTGTGACTGGCCGATGAAGCCTACCACTTTGTGGGGGTGTCAAAAGCGGTTGTCCCGAGGATAAACACTGTGGAATGTCCACCCCTGGCACAGGACTGTGAGCAGGACATTAAGGCAGCAGGAGATCACCGTGACTCTGGGCGGGCGCAAGGATCTGTCGGCTGCACAAACTCGGCCACGCCACGACCATGTGTCCGCTGGCACGCAACCCGGGCGATGCGCTATCGCCCAGGGGAGGAATGCCACAGCAGCATTGGGGCCAACCTAGCAGCTCAGAGCGGCGAGTGGTACTCTCTTTATCTCTCTTTATCGACCCTGGAGGGATGATATTGGGCTGAGTCAACCCCCCAGTCTGGATGTGAACATGCAACATTCCGTTTGTGGGCCACTCACTCTACCACCGAGCCACCCAGATGTACAACCAGTCAAGGTTAATAACGCTTTTAAGAAACAATTATTTATTTCCAGAATGACTAATTGGAATACAACCCTTACATCACAAGGTGCACTGGGCACTCGAGCTCACATTTGACTGGTAGCTCTCAAGACAGAGCTTGATGAGCTTCCGCTGGTCTTGCGAGAGGTCCCTCCTGATGTGTGAACACTGGCAACCCGGCACATTCAAGTGTGTCACATTCATAACGCTGCTCTTGTTCGCAGTGACCTCCTTGCCCTGGGCTATCTGGAGCGGCATTTTGATGAAGATGGGAAACCCGTTGAGAAGCAGGTGACACACTCAATGCATTTGTATTCACATTGTGCATGTACATGGGGTCATACACAAGCCACACACAAGCCAGATGAGGCGGCCACTGCTTCTCAGCGTGAGCTGCTGCTGAAATCCGCGTGTACACGTCTCCTGATGCACACAGGTACTTTTGTCAACCAAAGGCAATGGTTTACCAATTTCCACGCAACTGTGGAGCCACTCGGGGTGTTGTGTTCCACCCGTGTGAAGACCGTTCATTCAAAATGCAGAGCGTGCGGTCAGCATGGCGCGTCCACGAACTGCGGTGATCTGGGCACGATCCATCAAGCGCCAATGCCCCTCGCGGTCGTTAATCTAGGTTGGTACAAAGAAGCAATGTTGATCCCACTGCCTTCATTGATGATGTTTTCCTTTACAGATTGATCAGTCTTAATGTGCCCCATGGGATGTGTAAAAAAGCACACTTTTATTTTTTACGTGGAGGGACCAATTTGTGGTGGTGGAGGAGGAGGCGCATTGCCCGCGACTCGGCACGCTGACTGGGCAGCCAGACGCATGCCACCTGCGGCAGGAGAGAGGCCGTGTGGGCACAGTCACCTGGACCCCACCTCACTGACGCCGGGATCAGTTCAGACGAATCCACGTGCGGTCCTCAGGGCGATAGTGCTTGTCGGTCAAGTTAAACCAACGCCTTTCTGAAGATTGTCGGTGGACACTGCCATTCATGAGACACAGAGGCACTTGTCAGTGCAAGTGCTTAATACTCGCACCGCATTGTGCCCAGTCGCGAGGGCAGAAGTGTCTGCCCTCCATACGCCCGGCTCATATGGCAGCACGCTGTTGAGGCTGTACTAAATTACATGTGATGTCTAAATGCCTCAGAGGTGCTCTCTGTATGAGACGTTTCAGTAGCTGTGCTTCTTTGTGGTGTGAGCCTCCTCCATCATCGTGCTGTTTGGGTCGTCTTGCTGCAGGGCGGTGAACTGTGCCACTACCACGGCAAGCTGAGAGGGATCCCCGACTCCTTCGTTGCTGTGTCCACGTGCCATGGGCTGCAGTGAGTGCTGCCAGCACACGGTGTCAGCGGCCAGCAAACACAATGAATCCCACTTCTACTCTGGATACCAGGGATGAGTTTGGGATTTTAAATGTTCAAATATATGATGGATAAATATGTATTTGGATCATCCAAAAATTATTTTGGGGACATTTGTATATCGGTATAATTTTCAGAAATGTTGCATGAACTAAAACACGTTATAGTTTATGTTAATAGAAGATGCGATTCTATTTGCATACGCTAGACTGTCTTCACTTAAATTGCAACGTCTTCATGTTCATCCTTAAATATTTAAAGTGTTGTCATTGGACAACAATTTAAATGTTTTGATGAAATAACGTGCTCGTTTTAAACGTTTACAAATTTGACCACAAAACATGATGGTGTAATGAGTGAAACAGGTTTATGGCATCTTGTTGTTTGGCTTTATTCTGTTTGTAATCACTTCATTATGCCTTCACATGGGGGACGACCTTCACATTTTCATTTTGAAAACTAATTGTCAATTGGAAAAAAGCATTTTTCTGCCACACTGGCTCACTCTTTGGCTTGTCCGCTGCTGCAAATGTGCTCTGTACAAAGGTGTGGTGGGCGGGATTGATGTATTTTTCATTTGGCATTCAAAGTGTGGCTGGCTGTGTCTGCTGATAACACAACATCAAACGGCTGCGTGAAGGGAGAGGGCTGCAGCGGCCCTGGTGCTGAATCACCGCCTGGCGACGGCGAGGATACAAAGCGCGACCATTGCTTCCTGGCTCACGCCGGGTTGTTAAGCGGCGAGCACGTTGCTGTGGTGGCGGGGCGCGTTGTGTCTTGTTTGCGTGGTCTGCTGATTGCTGCCCATTCCGGATAGCGGCCTTTTTCTGATCGTGAAACAAAGGCAACGTCACCCATTGTCGTCATCGGAGAGGCGCCCTGCCCCGCTTTGTTTTATCACGGAGACACTTTCAACGCTTGACCTTTGATGTGACGTGAATGGCCGGCGTCAGGGCACTGGGCTCTTTATCGCAAGGTCATAAGGTCACACCCAGTCATGGTCAACTGATCAAGTGTCTTTGTCTTGGAGGCAAAGCAAGCACGGCGAGGTGCTGTGAGATTTCAGGAACTGAGACTTTTCAAACGGCATTCGGGACTGGCCAGTGCTCATTATTGTGCCGATTTTGGACTTTTATTTTAATTATCCATAATCACAGCATCTGATTGAAAACTTGTTTGTTATCAGTGTGTGTGTCACGAGTGGTCCAGAAACATGGTCACTCATAAAAAATAGAGAAAACTTGAAAAGTGGGCAAAGAAGCGGAGAGAGATGCATGCTTGTAATTACCTAAATATATATGAAATGGAGCGCATAAATTAGAGAACATACACAGGTGAATGATATTATTATCCAAACTTAATAAAAGTGGTTGGCTTGGGCAGGACATGTGACGGCTAGAAGGATCATGAACGCTGGTCAAGAAATATAACGGAGCGGCAGCCAAGGGATGTAATGCGTCTGTGCGGGTGCCCACCGCGGAGATGGAGCGATGAGATCGGTCCACGTGCAGCGGGTGGATTGTTGCAGCGCAGGATCGTGAGAGGCGGTGGTAGATTGGGGAGGCCTTCATCCAGCAGTGGATTCGCCATGGCTGCTGTGGCGCCAGTGCTGCTGTTGCTGATGATAATCCCAGCCTCGTGGCTGTGCCTGCTTGTGCTGTCCCTGCAGTGGGATGTTTCACGACGGCAACCACACGTACCTGATCGAGCCCGCGGGACTCGCGGACGCCCAGGTGAGTGCTCCCGCACGCACCGTGCGGAGCTGCTCGCGCTCCCCGGGGAGAGCACCCAATGGGCGGCAGGGCGTGCGGCACACGTGGGATTTGTGTTTTCAATGTAATGTGCAGCACGCTACTTTGCACTTTACAAAGCATTTGTTGGCAATCCTGATCCAGTAATGGATAATGCGATGGCAAGGACCAGTTTTCTCAATGGGACAAGTATTGTATAGCAATAGTTCAAAGTTATTCTCATATAAACAGTTTCGTCATAGTTCATTAGTTGTACCAAATAGTTGTTAGATTATGGTTATGATTAAGGTCCAGGTTACGTGGCCCGAGGGTGATGTCCGATGGTCCATGTTGAGACAATTCACTCATTCGTGACCTCACCTCATTGCAAATGAGAGTCGTTTTACATTCGTCAATGACACTGACAGATACATTAGAAATATTCGAACTAAAATAAATCCATGCTGCATTTTAAAAAATGCACACAGTCACCCCTGTGGAAGTAAAGAAGCAACAAGATTGTTACGAGACAATTATGCCAAATTACAGATGTCCACACGCAAGGAGCCAAATTACAGATGTCCACACGCAAGGAGCTAGCTCGGCTCCACACTCCGCTTCGCGTCAAGTGGTCTACATCGTTTAGTTTGCCAACAGAACGAAATAAATAATTAGCAGCGCAATAATGAACATTCCCAGCCATTAATATCTGTAAACCGCATTGGAAGGTTCCGTATTCCCATTTGGTGACGGATACTCGGTGACCTTTTAATGCCTCTGATGTTTCCCGGAGCCCGCACAGCTCCCTCCCTCTAAAGGAACCCTTACATCAATATTTAATATACTCGACAGCATTGAAGCTTCAAATCTAGAAGCATTGACGCTGCCATATCACGTTATCTGCCACTTTCCTACTTTGAAACATGAAACTCGTAGATATTTGACAATCCAATGATCTCATTTGCATGACGTTTTATGAGCATCGCCACATTCATTAGTACAGTTAAATAAAAAATGTATAGCAGACTCTCATCAGCACATTCACTGGCAGCTTTGGGGGACATTATAAATACCAGCGTCCCCTTCAAAGCAAGGTTGGTGTGGTGACTGTTATGTCCATTTCAAAGTTATCACCGCTCAAGATATTACAGCGCCATGTGACTGGGATTTGTATAGCATTTAATTATGGTCCAATTGCACCTCAGACTACAAAACAGCGTGGCATGCGTGCCGTGTAGACTGCTCCGTATGCACTACACGCATTATCGCCAGAGCTGTATATTCCTCGAAATGACAGACAATGGCCGTGTCCCAGACGCACGTGCGGCACCACACCGAACGCGAGTTGCAGGACGGAGGCGCCCTCTGCAGGGCGAGATCAGTGGCCGGGCTTTGACGGGGTTCACGCTCTGGAACATTCCACCCGTGGTGCACGCGGACAGCAGCGTGTGCAGGAATAACCTCATCGTGAATTATGATTCAACGTTAATTCGAGATTTGAAGTTTTCGTGACTGCCAGCATTCATACTCTTTGGTTTTTTCGGGAAAGTCACGTAGGTAAAAAATTAAAATAAATTAAATCACGACGTTTCGGTTAATATTAATCTTGTGAAGAACAGCACCGTCACTCTGTAAAATGCAACAGCACGTGTGTTACAAACAGCATTTCTCCCGAGTCACCATTAACCATGTGACTGGTATATCCGCGCGGTCATTCAATAACCCTGCCAGCCACCTACAGGCCCGACTCAGTCATCACAAGCTGCTGTACACACATGCATTGATGCACTGCACAGCACATCAGGACTTTCACAGAACCACACTTTACTCCCTTGCTGCACAAGGACATAATTAAAAGAGTGATCCATTCCTAATGTGCCACAAATGGCTATATCGTGTGTGTGCCCACGTGTCCTTGTTTTTGTTGTGCAGGAGGCACAGCCACACATTGTCTATCGAGGATCAGACCAAGATGTTCAGGCGTTCCTTCCTGGTTAGTCTCTTGTACTTATTCTCATGTCATAAGGGCTCAGATGAGGAACTCTTCGAGATTCCCTTGTCAGTGATGTGTCTGTTCAGTTGCTTTACCTCGAGTTGGTGAATTGCAGGTATGCCCACCCATCCACGTTGTGTGAACACTTTCACTTTCGATGTCTGCTGATGTGGCTGCGCGTCTCTTCATCCAGAGCTGGATCAGACTGGAGGCCTGAACACGAGTGCAGGGGGGGTGGGCCTACTCAACAGTGCCAAGGTAAATGTTCACCGTGACTGCTAAACACCGCGTGTCCCCCGTGCTCGCACCAGGCCCTCGATTACACTCTCCATCCAGTCTTGCCGCATCCCCCGCCTAGGATTCGGGAAATGACATGCATTTGGGTAGCAGGAATTGGTTTGTAATGAAATCTAGTGCCAGTATTATGTTGAACTTTATCGTGGACATCTGTGAAAAAGAGCTTCATAGCCCCTCAGATTCCTCCAGTCTAAGTTTAGAGTCTGACAATCTCACCCATTCCCTTGCATTTCCACTCTCCACCCAGCACCCGCTCTCCTTGCTCCCAACCATCATGTCCTTCATTGCAGATATCTTTTCAATACACATTTATCCACAACATTTTACTAATCCACTCACAGGTTTCGATTTAAAGCTTTCGTGACTGCAGGGATTAATCTTCTTGGTTCTTTTGGTAAAGTCACGTAGAAGGGAAATAATAAAATAATTAAATAATAAAATAAAACATAATAAAATACAATTCTCACGACGTTTCGGCCACAACGCAAGCAGCCGTCCTCAGGTGAAGAACAGGTCTGTCGGAAAGACAGAGGCTGTCTTTCCGACAGAACACTCACAGGTTCTCAATGATGACAGTGCAACTGTGCTGGATTGCGATGCTGTGATGATGTTGAGTTGAAGGTAATGGATTGGTTGTCAGGGTTGTTTTGGAGACATTTATTGGCTACTTTGCTGACAGAGCTTACAGTTTTCCATGGAATGTGTTCATTTCTTGAGGCAATTCTGCATTTGGATGTAGTTTTTGGTACACCAGTGCAACATAACACACCAGTCCTCATAAAACAGTCTAAAATGATTTTTTTTACTGACTTTCGTCTCCCGACTGCTCCGACATCATGAGCACGGATTTTGTTGCACCCTGCAAGATTTTTTGACTTGCGAATTTCGAGAAAATAAAGAATTATTGTCAAAAAAATTCCTTTTTTATATTGTGCACGGGTGTACTGCCAATACGTTCATTTGGAAAATGGTGGTGGCTCCTTGGACAAGAGCAAGTGGCATATTTAGACTTCACTCCTGTTACACCTCAGGCGGCAGTTATTTTAATCAACAGCCCTGAGTGGTGGCGGTGACATTTGGTGTTTGACATGAGAGTGCATTATTTAGACGTATAATTATTATATTATCTTGATTTAAAGCTTTCGTGACTGCAGGAATTCATATTCTTTGGGTCTTTCGGTAAAGCCATCACGACGTTTCGATCGCAACACAAGCGGTCGTCTTCAGCAGAGAAGATGACCGCTTGTGTTGCGATCGAAGCGTCGTGATATTTTTGTTATTTTTTCTGTCTACGTGGCTTTACCGAAAGACCCAAAGAATATTATATTATCATTATAATGTAATCCTTTGAGCAGCATGGTGAGGCACTGGGTGTTTTAAAACGTGTGTCTCACAGCAAGAAGAGCCTAGTTTGATGCCGGCTTTGAATGCCAATCTGAGTGGAGTTGTATTCTCTCGCCCCGTTCTGCAATGGGGTTACTCCGGGCTCTCCGGTTTCCTCCAAAAGCTCAAAATAACGCAAACACAATGTAGCTGGTGTTGACCAAACATCCCGATGATGAAAATCACCTCAATTACTCAGTGAGGGTTACACGTAGCAACCTCTCACCCCCTTCTGTGGAAACTTGGCCGGACTGTCTTGAAAATAGAGACTCACTATTTCTTCTTCTCTAGGTGCGAGTTCGCAGGGAAGTGGAGATGGAGATGAAGTACGTGGAGCTGACCGTAGTGAATGACCACATCATGGTGAGTCCACAGCACCCAGAGTTGGGAAAATAACCTGCAAATCACTCCGTTGGGACCAGACACAGCAGCAACATCGCCCCCAACTGCGAACACCTGGCAGGACTCTCCTCAAAAGGTCTCGAGACTCGGCGAGGCTTTCTGGGTAAATAAATAAACAAAAATAAAATAATTAAATCGACAGTTGGGGCTAGTGCTGTTTGCAAGCACCTATAAGGCCAACATGGCACATGAAGGGATGGGTGGCCAGCACCACGCCCGGCCGCCTTTGCCTCCCCAGTTCTGATGTTTGTATTAACTGACCCATGTACTCATTTATGGCTGAGTCGACCTAGGGGAGGTCCAGGACTGGCTTAGACATATATATCACTGACATTGGCCATTAATGATAATCGAAGCTAAGCTTTGTCGCACAATGCGCTAACCACGTTGCTGCCAGTGCAAAGCTAGCCACGACACGCACACACAAACCAACATGTCCACATGTCTGTATGGCTTCGACACGTGGACATGCATGGCTCCCATTAACTCTTACAAATGCATTGTAAGATTTACAAGTCTATAACTTGTGGAAACGTCATGGTTGTGATTCGTTTATTCAGGTAATGCCTTACATGGAACAATGGCAGTACATGACAGAGGTGGGACAAAGTCATTGTTATGCAAGTCCAAGTCGAGTCGCAAGTCATCAAATTCATGACTCGAGTCTGACTCGAGTCCAAGTCACATGACTCGAGTCCACATCTCATAGGTGGGACAAAGTCATTGTTATGCAAGTCCAAGTCGAGTCGCAAGTCATCAAAATCATGACTCGAGTCTGACTCGAGTCCAAGTCACATGACTCGAGTCCACACCTCTGGTACATGACCATTTAATTCCAATTGAGTAAATCAGGGACATGCATGGCATGAATATATCAATGAGTGAGATTGTGAATAAATGTGGAAAAGTGGCATTTTCTCTCCCTGCACAGCGACCAAGTCCCTCGGCCCCACGGCTCGCACTGCAGTGACATCGCCAGCGCTTGGTGACGGCGGTCGCTGTTAGAATGGTGCACGCTGACGCGAGTGCGTCGCACGCGTGTGTGGATTGGTTTGTGTGCGCGCGTGTGCAGTTCAAGAAGCATCGCCAAATACTGGGCCTCACCAACAACTACGCCAAGTCCATCGTGAACATGGTCGACGCGGTGAGATCGCATCGCGGAGAGCGACTCCACACGGCCAGCACCGCAGCTTGGTGCACTGGCAACGAGGGTTTTGTCTCTTCCTTTATTCGTGATATTCTTATTGTTATTCTCTCGAAACCACCACTCTATCCCACTACAATACCGCACCACTACACTACACCATGTCACCTGTACACCAAGACACTACACCTCGATACCTCTTGTGCATCTATTGTGTGTGAATGTGGATACAAGATGAGGAGTCGCTAGCAGTGCTCCTTGCAGGCATGATTCAACACTCCTCTAATTCATGAATTCTGGAGGAGCCTCATCACCAACTCACAAACTCAAACTCACCAACTCGGAAACTCGCCTCGGGCCCTGGCGTGACGGTACAGATGGGAGGATGAGAAGTCCGCTTGTCCATGAATAGCATGGCTTCTTCTGTGATATTAAAATGATCATCTCACCTTTAAATATTTTTTCTGGCAATGCATAATCACGCTTTGTCACTTTGTAAAAAATATTTGAACTTGGATTTTTAGTTGTCTGATATTTAAAGCGTTTAGCATCTTTCAGTAAAAAAGTAGTGCTTACATTTTTTTAAAATATTCGTATCTGTGGTTATTCACGCTGCACGTATCAATCACGCCAAGCTGAATGTGCTTTGTCAAAGTGTGGAAGTGTGGTCACCGATAGCACCATTGGTCTGCGGCGGCCACGGCCTACCACTGGCAGCCTTCACTGCCTAGAGTCGCCTGTCGTGGAGACCGTCCTGCCAGCAGTGGCCGGAGTGAGCAGGCAATTGCAGGGCTGCGGTTGGTACGTCAGCGCGTGGTGCTCGGTGCCTTCATGATGAACGTTCCGCAGGGAACGGTTAGCGGTTTATGATTTTCACAAAGCCAGGAATGTATTCTGAAAACTTGATTATTTAACACAGTGTTCTTCACTCATGTTCAGAGGAGGGCCACTTTCGCCGATAGACATCAGTGAAGGCCGCCACGCATTTGAAACGATTGGGTTTGACAGCAGCACGATGTGATGACGATGTGGGGGGTTTCACGTCAGGGGGCGCACTACAGGCCACGAGGGGGCGCCAATGGCCCGCGGGTCCTGCAATGAAGAAGAACGCCGATGAACAGAACCCCAGTTGAGTTGCGTTGCTGCTGCTGCGCACAAGACGCTTGGTGTCTGTATAGCAGTGAGGGCCCACGAGGGGGCGCTGCTCCCACACGGGCGCCACTGCAGAAACAGTTGCGTGGCGTTGTTTTCTGCGCTGAATGAAATCGCAGTTTCGAGAAGTGAGCGAGACGGAGACTTCCCGTCGGAATCGGCGACAATGGGGGCCCAGCAGCGCCAGTGGGTCGTGCTCGTGTGCCGCGCGGCATGGGGAAACCAAGTCGGAGTTGCAATGTCGATGCAACCCCTACCCAGGAGAACGAGGAACAACGACAATGACGACTTGCTCTTGATATCGCGCCGCCCGAAACGCCGGGCGTCTCCCAGCGCTTCACATTTCGCACCTCGTGTCACACTTTTTAAAGGGCAGCCTCAGTGGTAGCTGTCCCTGTGGGCACAAGCAAGCAGCACCTGGCCAGCAAGCGGGCACGGGTGTGCCAGCATGGGGCAATGATTGCTATTGCTTGTGTAATCCCAATTAATGATGTGAACAATAACAATGTGATATGTTTCTGTGCTCAAACCGGTACTGAGGCATTGAGACAATTTAACTGGGGGGGGGGGGGGGGGCAGCTCCATGTAGTAATTATTTGCAGCATTGACTTTGGGTGTCTCAAGGTTAACAGCCTGATCAGTACAATTTATTTATTATTTTGTTCTAGGGTGGCCACATTTTCCACTCCAGACCAACCTCAGACATTTCTAAGTCAACCTGGGTCTCTCACCCGAGCTGTGCAGTATGCTGCAATATAATTCAGCATAACACCAGCACCGGATCTCAGCTCAAATCGATTTATTCCATCCGCACACAGACACCGATGCTCAAAACACGGACATTTTATATGGCACCTTTGCCCTCAAAGACACACACGTGCAATGTGTTATGGGTATTTATTCCTGCTGCTCAGGCAACTCCGTGATTACTTCGTTTGTGTTTAGAGTGTTGCAAAAGCGACTTTGTGTCAGTTGATTGAACATTGTGAAAAAATCAAATAGACAAGTGACAAATTAATATCTGCTGACAAATAACAGTTGTGTGAGAAGTCCACTACTCATGGTTTATTGAAGAAAAATAATATAAGAATAATAAGTATCATGCCGTTATAATTTCTTAGGATGTTTAGAACGCTTGTCAACTAAGGTTGAAAGCATTAATAATGCATTAGCTCTGTTTGTCTGTAATGGGGGGTCACGATGACTCGTAAAGATTATCCAATATAATCAGAATACGACTATAAAATCGTGTCGCTATTCGGAACCAACTCTATAGACAGCTCGGAAAATGAAGTAAAAGGTTACCGGAAAATGAAGAAAGGGTTACCCAAAAATATTTTAGGTCAGTCTAATGACGGAACTGCGCGTGACATCCATGTTGGACTGCGGACAGCATCCATCGCATGTGCCCACACACCGCAATGAGAGTTTGTGTCAAGAGAGTTTCTTCAGGGGTTTGTGGTCAAGAGTTTTGTAAAGCACACACAACGTCACGAGCATCAAAGGATTTGTTTACGTAGTGCGCGAGTGTTATCATCTCGGAATACATCTGTGGGGCTTTTGTGTCCCTACCGACTGATAAATGGATGTGCGCCCGACACAGTAACAAGCTGTTCCATGAGATCGACAAATGTCAAGGCTGTCTCGTGGGCGATGTGGCACGACTACTGTCAGCAAACGTTGCTCCCAAGTAGAGTCACAGGGGCACAGTGTGCTTGGCAGCTCCGAGATGGCGCTCCATTAGCGCACGGTGCCTGCGCTGGGATGACTCAAGTCTGGCACTACGCAGCGCCCGAGGGTGGCGGGGGCAGGCTCGCGTGTGCTGCTCTCATCAAGTGCGGACCCACCGCTGAGACGGTGACGTTTGGTAGCGGTCCGTTGGGTAGCAAGCCACGCAGCCGAGCCTTGTTAGCAATCCAAAGGACGTGCATTGGGTCCGATGTCCAAGAGTAACGTCTCGTGCCATCCCTGTGACTATAAGCTGGACACAGATAATTACATTTAGCCACAAAAATAAGCCATTAATGCCTCGTGAGCAGTGTGAGGCACCATCTGGACCCAGTAAAGTACAGAGCTGCGCTATCGGTGCCAGGCTGAAGTGTAAATAGAATGCATTCTTAGAGACACTTCAGTGTCGGGGTTTTGCACATTTCAGAGGTCCTCGCTGAATAGCGCTCACATCTCTCATCTTGTAATTTTACTCTGAGAATTCGGGCTGGAAAGATGTTTCTGATCTCAACTCCTAATTTGGCATTGAGTCTATCATGTGGAAAGCTATGCTTAGCATTTTAAAATATTTATAACGGGTTTAATTGTTATCTCGGCCTCGCTGTGCGCTGCGTTGCACCGCTAGTCGAGTAGATAACCATGTGTTCAATAAACCCTCGGAGCCAGGATGACCGTCCAACTCCGATCGTCATTTATTGATTGTAACAGGTAAAACTGGTGAGAAAACACAGATACAGCATCTGTTATAATCCGGAAACACCCACACAATGAACACCACAGCATCAGAACATTGTCTTAGATAACAATAGATCATGGAAGGACCAGGCCCCCACATTACCCCTGAACAACTAGACAAAGGCACAAGCTGGTGCGTTGCATACAGGCACATAGTGTATTCATCCCACTGCACCCCAAATGTACAGCATTACACTTAACACTAAACTGTGGATGAGATACCTCGTCATCACTCTCAGGATCGCAACATAGGCACAAGTCTGACTCGACCTACTAAATCACAAGTAACATCCACAATAAGGAAAGTCACAGGCTTCGTTACTAACTAGGCCTCGTATTTACTACAACAACTTAACGGCACCATAAAGGCATTTACATTGCTATAACGGTCATTCCAACATTACAACAGCATTTCCAATATTATAGGAATATAAACAACTTACAGATAATGCTTCTTAAGCTCCCACAATGGACAAGTGCGGCTGTGGTCTCACTGAGATGCGATGCGTGCCGCCATCTTGACTTATCTGTGTAATGGCTGACGCCCGCGTGGTACAGTGGAAATCTAACATCGTCACTTCCTGGTCACGTGACCAACATTAGCATCAAAAAACAGGAACTTCCTGTGAACGCACGCTCCACATCTGCCGTGAGGCAAGACACTCCCCGTCTGGTATCTAGGAGATACCACCATTTATTTCCTATCTCATAAACAAGTGTATAACAATAATTGGTTTTTTACCCTTCTATCTGGCAACAAAACTGACACCTTTTTACAAGGAGTCATGTTTGCATAGACCGCAATACCTGCAGTCATAATACATGGGTTGGACCAGATGACGCCATCTGGTCCAACCCATGTGAGACTAGGCTCTAAGGAAAGCTGTCTCGGGTGTGGACCAATCAACTTCAAGGACAGTGCACATTATCAGAGTTATGTTCTTTTGTTTGTATTATGACTGCAGGTATTGCGGTCTATGCAAACATGACTCCTTGTAAAAAGGTGTCAGTTTTGTTGCCAGATAGAAGGGTAAAAAACCAATTATCATATTTTTACTGGCAAATGAGGTTCCCATAGTGAAGTGTATAACAACTTCAACGGGTCGACTTATTTGTCCATATCTTTGCGAGAGAGAAGTAGTACTATCTCGACTATGGGCCTGATGAAAGTTCTTGCGACACCTTGCTTCGCAATCATAACCTCGACCTTTCGAACTTTTCCATCGGAACTTGGAATCGACTTGAGGATGCGGCCCATTGGCCACTCATTCCGTTTGGCTTGGTTGTCCTTCAGTAGGACGAGGTCGCCTTCTTGGATGTCTGGTCTATTAGACTGCCACTTGTTGCGCACTTGGAGTGTCGTAAGGTACTCGTTTTTCCAGCGACGCCAGAACGTGTTCGCGAAGCTCTGCACTTGTCTCCATTGACGTCTGTAGAGGTCTGCAGTGCTGGCCTCCTCGGTAGGTGCTGTGAGCACATCTGTCTTCTGGGTAAGAAGTGTAGCAGGAGTCAAGATGAATGGTGACTCCGGGTCGGTTGAGACGGGGATCAGGGGTCTTGAGTTAATTATGGCTGAGACCTCGGCCATGAGAGTGGTCAAGACCTCGTGAGAGAGCCGTGTGGACCCGACATCACATAGCATGGAGTCGAGAATGCGTCGAGCAATCCCGATCATGCGTTCCCAGGCTCCACCCATGTGCGAAGAGTGGGGAGGATTGAAGATCCATGTGCAGCCTTGGTCACTAAGGTATTTCCTGACAGAATAATCTTCGACATTCTCCATATTGATCTTAAGCTCTTTACATGCTCCTATGAAATTGGTTCCACAATCAGAACGGAGTTGCTTGGCTGGCCCTCTGATGGCGAAGAACCTCCGGAGTGCATTTATAAAGCTCGAAGAGTCCATGGACTCGATGACTTCGATGTGCACTGCTCGTGTACTCATACAGGTGAACAGCACTGCCCAACGTTTGCTGTTCGCGAGCCCTCCTCTGGTGCGGCAGGAGATGACTGTCCACGGTCCGAACACGTCAATCCCTACAGAGGTGAAGGGAGGTTCCACACTGAGTCGATCGGCTGGGAGGTCTGCCATTTTCTGTTCTTCCTGTTTTCCACGTAGCTTGCGACACCGGATACACTTGTGGATTGTGCTGGCGATGCACCTCTTTGCTCCAACGATCCAGAGCCCTGCAGATCGGATTGCTCCTTCTGTGAAGTGCCGACCTTGGTGCTTGACCTTCTCGTGGTAGTGGCGCACGAGTAAGATTGCGATGTGGCTCTGGCTTGGGATTATGAGGGGGTTTCGTTCATTCTCATCTAATTTTGCATTCTCTAGCCGACCACTGATCCTGAGCAAGTCGTCTTTGTCCATCCCGGGGTTTAGCTTCCTGAGGGTGCTGACCCTAGGAAGGTCTTCTCCCTTGTTGATGGCCTTGATCTCACTTGCATAAGCTGCCTGTTGCACACAGCGGAAGATTGATTTCCTTGCTCTGGAAAGCTCGTCTTCAGTGCGTGGCACTGTGCAGTAATGCCATCCATTGCAGCTACCAGTGGTGCCTCTCATCGGGTGATGGAAGCAGTCTGCGATATGCGTTAAATGTGCTATCGCTCGCACGAGCGTCGTCCATTTCGAGAAATGTTCAAAATGGTGTGTACTCAGTGGACTTCTCGGTCGCACATTTGTTACGAAAGTTGTCACTAGAGGACGAATCTCCTTGTCAGACTCGGGCTATAGGAGTCCAAAGGTCTCCTTGGTAGTACATGGACCAATGTCACGTCGTAACAGGAACGCTGGACCCGTCAGCCAGATGGTTTGATTCAGCAGAGATGCAGGGACGGACCTAGTTGCGAGATCTGCTGGATTCTGGTCAGTTGGAACGTAATTCCATTGCTCCGGCTGCGTCGATCTCCTGATGCGCTCCACCCGGTTGCTGATGTAGGTGTAGAACCTTCTGGTTTGGTTGTTTATGTAGCCTAGTACGACCTTACTGTCCGTGTAGAACTTGACCGCGTCCAGTTTGACGTCAAATTCGTCTAAGATCAGTTCCGCCACCTCTGTAGCAAGAATGGCTCCACACAGCTCGTGCCTTGAGATGGTATGTTCCGATTGTGGGGCCTTGCCGTGGAACCCCATCCAGAATTCCCACTCGGACGATAGCTCCGAGTCGAGGAACGGAGAGGCCACGGTCACAGCGACCACCGCCACGACCACCAGCAGAGCGACGAGCAGCGGCTTCACCTTAGTCTTCTTCCCGTCAGTCAGGACTGGCTTGGAGAAACGTGGAGGAACAAACTCCAACGAAGACGGTGGATGCACAAGCGAAGTCATGGTGGTTTCTTCGTAAGTCTGCACGGTACAGCCTTGACTTCTCTCGCCGAGTTCCTCTTTCAGCGTGAAGTGGTTGGGGCACAGTTTGAAGAGCGACATGCGTCCATTCGTGAGCACACTCGTTCTGAATGTGCTAATGTGGTCTGGTTTGTGTATTCCCTTCAGACAAACGTCACCTACGATGACCCATCCTAGGTCGAGTCTCTGGGCATAGGGAGCGTCGTGAGGTCCATTGCGTTGGTTACGAACCTTGTGGACTCTCAGCATGTCCCTGCCGAGCAGAAGTAAAATCTGTGCCGCGTGATCCAATGGCGGGATGAACTCTGCTATGGGTTTCAGGTGTGGGTGGTGACGTGCAACTTCGGGCGTGGGAATCTCACTCCTGTCATCCGGTATCTCGTTGCACTCTGTCACCGTAGGAAGGGCTAGCTTCATGGTGCTATCTATGGTTTCCACCATGAGGCCGCTCGCTCTTCTTCCCGCTGTCTCCATCAGTCCTGAGCATGTTCTGAGCGTGTATGGAAAGGAATTCCCACCTACACTTAGCTGATCAAAGAACTCTGACCTTGCCAAAGACCTGTTGCTCTGGTCGTCCATTATGGCGTACATCCTTACTGCCCTTTCAGGATGTCCTTTGGGATAGACTCGGACGAGGCATATCTTTGAGCAAGATCTTCCTTTGAAGCCTTCTCCACAGACTTCTGTGCATTTGGTTGTGATTGATGAAGTGAGTGCGGCGGTCTCGCCTTGCTCCCCGCCGTGCTCTGCTTCGGGATCGGAAGCCTTAGTGCTACTGGGTTTCGAGTAAAATGTGTGCAGAGCAGTTGCGTGTTTGTCGCTGCCACATTCCTCGCATTTGATATCTGCCTTGCAATTCCTTGCAAGGTGGTTAGTAGAAGCACAGCATTTGAAGCACACTCCAAATTCTTTCAGCATGTTCTTCCGCTCTTCCAATGGCTTCCTCCTGAACTCACGGCATTTCTGGAGGGAGTGAGGTTTATCATGCAATGGGCATTGCTTCTCTGGATCCTCTATCTTTTTCTTTGTGGTGGTTGCCTGGACAGAGTTTGCGAATGTCGCAGGAGAGACCTCAGTCTTGTGTACGGAAATTGGCACTCTCGCTGTTCCTCGTTTCGCCGTTGTCCTTTCCATTTTTGGGAGATCTGGACTGGAAATCCCCGTGGTGCCAAACATGAAACTCGGGTCATTTCTAGTCTTAGCCAGGTTGCGGATAAACTTTGAGAAAAAAGAGAATGGGGGGAATGCAACCTGATGCTCTGACTTGTATCTTGAACCCGCTGTTCTCCATTTTTCCTGCACGTCAAATGGCAATTTCTCTACGATGGGGTTCACGCCATGGTAGGTATTCAAGAAAATGAGACCTGGTAAGTAGGGATCAGCCTGGGCTGATTCAACCTCCATCAAAAGATCTCCAAGCTCCCGTAACCTTTTATTGTCTCGACCAGAGATTTTTGGAAAGTTCTGCAACTTCTTGAAGAGAGCCTTCTCAATGGTTTCTGGGCTACCATAGCACTCCTCGAGCCTCTCCCACACCGCATGCAGGCTTGAGGCGGGGTCGTCAATGTTTGCTGACCGGATCCTCTTTGCGTACTCTGCAGATTCATTTCCTAACCATTTCACCAACAGGTCGAGTTCTTCACTTGCAGAGATGTCTGCATTTCGGATTGCATTCCTGAAGGTAGATCTCCAGGCTCGATAGTTCTCAGAGTGGTCATCAAACTTAACGAGTCCTGTGTTGATTAGTTCGCGGTGAGCCAGGTACCTAGCAAAGTCTCCTAGTCCTGCTGATCCAGGGTGTGTCCATACTGGCGCTTGTGAGGCGGCATTATTGGCTGTATTGCCTAGCATGCCGTCATTTGCGATGGCGTTGGACTGTGGGCCCATATGGTTTCGATCACGTTGGTTGGATCCCCTTATGTGACTGTCTGGAATGTGGGTCTGACTTGGTGCATCCACGTCTGACCCCACGTGCGCGACGCTGAGTTGGCGACTAACTGCCAGAGCGGGATATGCATTTCCACCATTCCTGTAGACAGCATTCATGTTCATTCAGAGTGGAGATGGCAATGCCTGAACGTCCACCCTTTGTTCAGTATGGTTTGGTGGAGGAGCATTGATGCATTGTTCAGACCAGTCCAAAATATTTTTTCTGGTGAGTTGATCACGGTCCTTGACAGGTTTCTGAGTGCCAAACTCACTCCAATTCTCTTCCTTATCCAGGTTGGCTGCTGCCTCGAGCACCTCTGCCTGGGCCATTGCAGCAGCTGCTTCCCTTTTGAGTTGTAGGGTGCTTAACTTAGCATCCAGCTCAATTTTCTTCCGTGTGGCAGTAGCCTCTAATATACTCTCTTGCTCTCGTGCGGCAGCAGTTGCTATGCTTGCTTCTTCTTGTATACGAGCCCTTTCAATTAGCATGGCTTCCTCTTTGGCCATGTAGGCAATACGGGCGTTTGCTGCTTCTGCTGCGGCGCATGCCTGAGCTGCTGCCATACCAGTAGATGATATATGTGAGTGTGCTGAGGCTTTAGATCTTGTGGTGGACCTGGATGAGACAGAGTGCTGAGATCGTGTCTCTCTTAAGCCCTCCACACGGTCCATTGCATCTTGTATCACTGCCTGCACATTATCATCGAGCAGTTCGAGGAAGTGCTCTTGTCTGCGCACTCCCTCAATGCCCTCATCTGTTTTCACCTTCATCAGGAGGGAGATGTATCTATTTGCCAGGAGCTTGTAGCTTGAGCTGCTCACATTCACTCGCTGGATGGCCCGCTGAATTGAGGCCACTGTGTCTGAGGCATTTGAAGCTTCAGATAAATCTGCTTCAACCCGGTTCCATGCCCGTTGTATCCTGGCATCCAGGTCCTGTTTCTCAGCCTCATAGCTTTCCAAGGCCCGTTGCGTCAACCTGACCTCCCTCTGGGGCCTTGAACTCCCTTGGTCCTCTTGAGGCAGGATGGGAGATCCTGGATTGCTTGGTTCACCTTCTTCAGCATCTCTCCCTGCTGAATTGTGGCTTCCCATGCTGCGATGCTTGCAGCACGATTTTAATGTAGACTCGTTGCAGAGCTCCTTGCTTGTTGCAGGCTGACTGCAGGGCTGGCTGCAGAGCTGGCTGCAGAGTTGACTGCAGGGCTGGCTGCAGAGCTGGCTGCAGGGCTGGCTGCAGGGCTGGCTGCAGGGCTGACTGCAGGGCTGGCTGCAGGGCTGGCTGCAGGGCTGGCTGCAGAGCTGGCTGCAGGGCTGGCTGCAGCACTTCTTGGGAGCTTTAAGAAGAATATCTTTTTACTATCTCGGCCTCGCTGTGCGCTGCGTTGCACCGCTAGTCGAGTAGATAACCATGTGTTCAATAAACCCTCGGAGCCAGGATGACCGTCCAACTCCGATCGTCATTTATTGATTGTAACAGGTAAAACTGGTGAGAAAACACAGATACAGCATCTGTTATAATCCGGAAACACCCACACAATGAACACCACAGCATCAGAACATTGTCTTAGATAACAATAGATCCTGGAAGGACCAGGCCCCCACATTACCCCTGAACAACTAGACAAAGGCACAAGCTGGTGCGTTGCATACAGGCACATAGTGTATTCATCCCACTGCACCCCAAATGTACAGCATTACACTTATCACTAAACTGTGGATGAGATACTTCGTCATCACTCTCAGGATCGCAACATAGGCACAAGTCTGACTCGACCTACTAAATCACAAGTAACATCCACAATAAGGAAAGTCACAGGCTTCGTTACTAACTAGGCCTCGTATTTACTACAACAACTTAATGGCACCATAAAGGCATTTACATTGCTATAACGGTCATTCCAATATTACAACAGCATTTCCAATATTATAGGAATATAAACAACTTACAGATAATGCTTCTTAAGCTCCCACAATGGACAAGTGCGGCTGTGGTCTCACTGAGATGCGATGCGTGCCGCCATCTTGACTTATCTGTGTAATGGCTGACGCCCGCGTGGTACAGTGGAAATCTAACATCGTCACTTCCTGGTCACGTGACCAACATTAGCATCAAAAAACAGGAACTTCCTGTGAACGCACGCTCCACATCTGCCGTGAGGCAAGACAATTGTGTTTTGTAAAGAATATTAAAATAAGTTGTTCAATAACATGATTTGACACATAATAGAAATTGAGTTAGGCCAGGGAATGATTTGACCACCTAATACAGCCTAACAAATTGTTCTGCTACGTAGATGCGTTCAGCATGCCGGTGATTATGGTTTTATTGTCACCGGTGAGTTTAAGAACAAATTCTCACAGCCACATTTAGAAATCAGATAGGATAACGTTGCATTTGAAACTGCGTCAAACATCATCAATGCAAAATCCAGGAAGTCGGAGTAACCGTGTCACCCGACCTGGCTTCTTGAATATATGTCAAGATCTTGAATCCTATAATTGCCTTCATTGTTTCTTAATAGCAATTGTCACTACATCTGCACACAGTCAGGGCACCGGTGTGTCTCGTGAACATGAATCAATCATTGACTTTGACAGAATCACAAAACTAGTGGAGCATTTTTTTGTGGATCTCTAGCGAAACATAAATGTTGTACCCCCTGCAAACAAAATTATCTTCAGATGAGAAGCTCTTTGCACACCTGGGAAAGTAGCCGCTGCCCTTTGAAGTAAATCCCTTGAACCTCTCAAATGAATCAAAGTGCAGAAAGTGTCTGAATACAAATGAAAATACCGTTATAACAAAATCCCAATGAGCTGTATTTTTGCATAGAGATTACCACTTCAGTAAGAGATGTCATCGAAATAAGATTAGGACTGGTGAGCAAACATGTACTCAGATTGATGCGCAAATGAACAAGGTGTTCATCGCATTGTCAGGTAACGCATAAATAGTGATTTGCTGGGACCTTCGATTACGTACCCCGCTGACGGCCGGATGTTTGGTGAACAGTGACAGGCCGGATGGTTTGATAATTAAAATTGAACATGAAACAGAAAGAATGTCAGGGCCAGGCTGTGGCTCGTGAGGAGAGCGAGCGCACCGCGGGGCTCCCCGCCGAGAGCCGCGCACGCACCGCACGCACCGCACGCACCGCACGCACCGCACGCACCGCACGCACTGTACGCACCGCACGCACTGCCCGGCGTGGTGCCCGGCCTGGTGCCCGGCGTGGCGCTGGCCACATATTCCCTCGCGTGTCGTACCGGCACCTCCGGTTAGCACGGTTGGCTACGTACGGTGCGAAAGAAGTTAATCGTGCATACAAATAGGTGTTCGCTAACAGCACTTGCCCCAACAGTCTGTTAAGGCAATGCTGGGGATTGTTTGTCTTTGCACGTGTCCGTGTGGTAGATCTACAAGGAGCAGCTGAATACGCGGGTGGTGCTGGTGTCCATGGAGACCTGGACAGACGAGAACCGCATCACTGTGAGCACCGATCCGCTGCAGACGCTGCGCGCCTTCATGAAGTATCGGCGGCAGTCCCCGCGCGCCGACGGAGACACGGCGCACCTGCTCTCGTGAGTGGCGCCACGCTGCTGCCACTCCAGTGACGATTCACGATTCATTGTTTGGGTTCGGACACGTAATGACCTGGCAACATTCTCTGCCGTAATACCCTTCACAAACGCCCATCATTATTATTACAAAATAATCATGCACATCGTTGTGGGGTGTATAAGTTCCAACATAGAAAAGCAGACAATTCGTCTCCTTCATATGCCTGTCTGTCCACGTGAAAAATAAGTGTTTCTTACGCAACCCATCTTAAAGATGACCCATTTCTTAAAGTGAGGGACCTTGCTTATAACATCTTGCAGTTTACAGCCATTTATTAAAGCAAGCCTTACTGCTGATGAGACACCGTGTGCCAAAACTGGTCCAGGGTTTGCTTGTTTTGAGCATGCGGGCACACGGAGCGTGCGGGAACCGAGCCTGGCTCACGGAAGCCGTCCCTGGCTCACGGCACATGCCCACAGCGGCGCTCCTCACCTGGGCCGCTCGCCGTGGGCCGCTCGCAAATGTCACCGCCGGTCTTCTTTTACTCATCGTCATTCTCTTTCTTCTCTCTTCATGTCTCTCAGTGTCTTGTAGCGGTGATGATTTTACTTGACGTGAATCCTTGCACGCGGCAAGCGAGCGCCGTATTCTCTGTCGGGACGCCCGTGGGGAATGGAGCCCGCGTCATCTGTCACGGCAGTGCATGCTGTGCACGCTGTGCACGGTGTGCACGCTGTGCACGCTGTGCACGCTCTGCATGCTGTCGATCGGTGCCAGTTTGCACAATGCGGCGTTTCACCGACACCGCCTTCCATTGGCCCATGACAGTTTTAATCTGACTCCGAAATGTCCCGGCCTTCATTACTCACCATAATTAGTATTTTTGTCTTCTTGGTTCTTTCGGTAAAGTCACGTAGAAGGGAAGTAATAAAATAATAAAAATACAACATAATAAAATAATTCTCACGACGCTGTCTCCCCGACAGACCTGGTCTTCACCTGAGGACGGCTGCTTGCTTTGTGGCTGAAACGTCGTGAGAATTATTTTATTATGTTTTATTTTTATTATTTTATTACTTTCCTTCTACGTGACTTTACCGAAAGAACCAATAAGATGAATCCCTGCAGTCACGAAAGCTTTAAATCGAAATTTAGTATTTTTGTGTCGAGTATTTGAGTGCTGGCCTCGCCGTAGCCGGTGAGTAGTGAAACAGCTGCGAGTTAAGAGCCAGGGCGCTGGGTTCGTTCCGTGACATGGATGTGGAGAGTACATTGTGAACTCTCCTGTTCTGCTGCTTCAGTTTTACATCTGTGGAAGGGCTTTATGTTCCTATTTGAGTGGCAGCATTACTAAGAAAAAAATAGAAGACGTTTCAGGGCATTTTTATTTCTGTTTGTTTCAATAGCAATTGATGTGACTTGCATGCTACGCCAGTGAGGTGGGATAACAAACGAGTTGCAGACCTCCCTGTGAACGTGGGCACATTGACACCGAGGAGACGTGCACAGAGGGACACAGAAACAGACGCACAGAAGTGTTACGCATCCCTCACGCACTCGTACCCCATGAAGCCAGCGCTGCGCAGAAGGGAGGGGAATTCCATAGTCAAGTTATTTTTTTAATGTACTTTTTGTATAATCTTGATTTGAAGCTTTCGTGACTGCAGGAATCCATACTCTTTGGTTTTTTCGGTAAAGTCACGTGGGTAGAAAATAAAATAAATCACGACGTTTCGGGCGCAACACAAACGTCCATCATTTTTGTATATTGTACAACTTTATGAATGAATTAAACGAGTTAAATACAAGTGTGATTCATCATCGACCTTGTTCTGCGCACTGTGCTGTGTCGGCACAGCGGGCTGATGTTTGAGAGCAGCCACAGCGGCGTGGCCTACTTCGGTGGGGTGTGCTCCCTGCAGCGCGGCGGTGGCGTCAATGAGGTGAGCGGCGTGAGATGCCTTCGCGTGCACGGCCCTCAGTTGTGTGTGGAAAGCAGCGGTCACTGTCTCCGCACGACGACTCCTGTTGACTTCCCACGGAGCGATACTCACTTTAGCGGCCCTCGAGGGAAGGTGGGCTGAGGCAACCTCTGACTAAGTTCTCCCGGCTCGACAATTAAAGCACAGGGCACGCTTCTTAAATCCCCATCACCACCGCCCCCGTCCACCAGCAGTGTACCTGGGTTCACCCCGGCGACTCTATAATCAGCAGGTCGTGTGTGGTGGGGTAAAGTGTGGGTACGCCCACCTCTTCCAAAATGCCTCCTCAGAATCGATGAGTAGACCAACTACCCTGTGGAGCTTTCTCTAGTGGAGACCCTTTTGCCAGCAGCGGCATGAGCAAGCAGTTGCAGGGCTGCACCTCTACCTTTTAGCGGGCGGAGACACGAGGGCAAATGAACCGCGCGCTGACTTAGTCCGCAGTCCTGATTGTACGTTCACATGTGCCGACCGGTCACCAGTCCCAGACCTATCAGTTAACAACCCTCGTGCATGCCAAGTGAATGCTGCTGCCTGACTCCACACTGCAGCAAGCGCGTGATGTGCTCGTGGTGGTTTACGCTGTCTACGTGTGCCTGGTGTGGACACTTGCATTGTTTGTGACCTCAGTATGGGAATGTCGGAGCCATGGTGGTGACTTTGGCCCAAGGCATCGGGCAAAACCTTGGTATGCTGTGGCACAATTCTAAAGCAGCAGCAAGTGAGTTTCTCTCTTTCAATATTCACATCATTAAACAAGTGTCCCATTTCCCAAAGCAAAGTTCAGAGTGTCTGCTATGACGACAGGACGATAATTTGTTTACAATTCAATTTGTATTTCGGAACCAGCTACATCCTGTCTCATGGCATTGTACAAAAGCAGATCGGCATCAAAGTGTTGGTGGAGGATGATCTGGAAATGGGGGTGATTGCTTTGCCAGCTAAACCAACACCATCCCTGTTGCTCATCCTAAGTGTGACTGTAAGTGAACCAACACAGTTGATATATTGATCATGATATGTATATGTATATTATGTAAACTGTCGCCCAGCGGCGCTTGTTAAGGTGGTTCGAATCTGGTTAATACTGTGGTGGGTTTTAATCATCTGTCTGCTTCACTCAAAAGTGTACGTAAAATGCCCCAGGATGTCATTCGAAATTAGCAGGCAATTTTGTGCCAGCGTTATGGTCTATATTTTCCAAATTAAAAAAAATGACTCCGCAAATCACACCTCAGTTGAGATCACAATCACCGCCGCCTACTGGCCGACTATATAACTATTTACTATCTTGATTTGAAGCTTTCGTGACTGCAGGAATCCATACTCTTTGGTTCTTTCAGTAAAATCACGTGGGTAGAAAATAAAATAAATCACGACGTTTCGGGCGCAACACAAGCGTCCATCAGTCTGCCTCAGCAGCAGCAGGCCACGTGCTTTCCCACCTGATGGACGCTTGTGTTGCGCCCGAAACGTCGTGATTTATTTTATTTTATACCTACGTGACTTTACCGAAAGAACCAAAGAATATAACTATTTACTACTATTTTTATTTTACTAGGTAAGGCCCACTGAACTGTGTAGGTCTTTTTCAGAACCCACGACCTCCTGTATACCAGGCGAGGGAGTTAACATCTCCTAGCCACCGTGGTGCCGTGTGCGGGCCAGAGTTGAGTCACCTTGTGCTACCTTGTGCCACACGGGGATAAACTTCCATTCGGGGGTCCCCTAGACAAATGTGCTCTGAGACATTTTGTTAAGTTACGGGGGCAACGTAATGCATGTGTCAGTATAATAACATGATTATTGTTATTATTATTTTAAGGAGTAGATGGCTGTGCTTGGTTGACTCGGTTTGCGTGCGCGCTCCGGGTTGCGTGATTTGTGCTGCAGGAGGAGGCTGCCAGTGCACCGACATCTGGTACGGCTGCATCATGGAAGTCACTGGGTGAGTGGCACTGCCCTTGTTCTGTGGGCACAGGGTCAGATTCGTGGAGGCTGTTTTAATAAAATAAACAATGGGCTTGATGATAATGTTTGGGCTTTTTCAGGTCCACCTTATAGATTCCTTCTATATGCAAAGGAGTATTCATTATTTTCTGGTCTCTGCTAGCTGCAGACTCGAGTAGATGCTCATCTAACTCTGATGCCAAATGTTACCAACTATTTTCTCATCTCTGCCCCTCCTAACTTATGATTCCAATTTGCATATCCGCATGATGGAAAGGGACCTCTCAGAAGATGTGTGCAGTGTAGTAGTATTATTACGTCTGTAAGCATGGGGTTTAAGGAAAATATTCCTGGTACATTACATACTTATGCTCCTCAATTATACCTTTCGACTTATCGTTATCATCATTATCGTCGTTATCGTCGTCATCGTCGTCATCGTCGTGGACTTGTCCACCTTATGCTGTGTGCACTGTGCAGCGCTCAGTGTGCAGTGTGCAGCGCTCAGTGTGCACTGTGCAGCGCTCAGTGTGCAGCGTGCAGCGCTCAGCGTGCAGCGTGCAGCGGTCAGTGTGCACTGTGCAGCGCTCAGTTTGCAGTGTGCAGCACTCAGTGTGCATTGTTCAGCGCTCAGTGTGCAGTGTGCAGCGCTCAGTGTGCACTGTGCAGCGCTCAGTGTGCAGCGTGCAGCGCTCAGCGTGCACTGTGCAGCGCTCAGTGTGCACCGTGCAGCGCTCAGTGTGCACCGTGCAGCACTCAGCGTGCACTGTGCAGCGCTCAGTGTGCAGCGTGCAGCGCTCAGTGTGCAGCGCTCAGTGTGCACCGTGCAGCGCTCAGTGTGCAGTGTGCAGCGCTCAGCGTGCACTGTGCAGCGCTCAGCGTGCACTGTGCAGCGCTCAGTGTGCAGTGTGCAGCGCTCAGTGTGCACTGTGCAGCGCTCAGTGTGCAGCGTGCAGCGCTCAGTGTGCAGCGTGCAGCGCTCAGTGTGCAGTGTGCAGCGCTCAGTGTGCACCGTGCAGCGCTCAGTGTGCAGCGCTCAGTGTGCAGTGTGCAGCGCTCAGTGTGCACTGTGCAGCGCTCAGTGTGCACCGTGCAGCGCTCAGTGTGCAGCGTGCAGCGCTCAGTGTGCAGTGTGCAGCACTCAGTGTGCAGTGTGCAGCGCTCAGCGTGCAGCGCTCAGTGTGCAGCGTGCAGCGCTCAGTGTGCAGCGTGCAGCGCTCAGTGTGCAGTGTGCAGCACTCAGTGTGCAGCGCTCAGTGTGCAGTGTGCAGCGCTCAGTGTGCACCGTGCAGCGCTCAGTGTGCAGCGCTCAGTGTGCAGCGCTCAGTGTGCACTGTGCAGCGCTCAGCGTGCACCGTGCAGCGCTCAGCGTGCACCGTGCAGCGCTCAGCGTGCAGTGTGCAGCGCTCAGTGTGCACATGGTAGCACAGAGCACTGAGTCGTGCCCGAGGTCCAAAGCAGATGATGAGCCACGAAAACACACTCCAAGCAACTTGACTGTCTGTACTACACAGATGATGGAGATCAAATTCCTTGAATAACAGATCCTTTCTGTCTTTTGAAAGAAAAATGTCTATGTTTTTAAATAGCCATGCATTGCCACGGTAAAAATGTTGCACACTCCACATGAATGACGTGGGAAGGTGCTCCAAATCGAGGGCATACACATGTATGGTGGTCAATCTGTAAGATGCAACAGCAGCACGTGCGTCACACGCAGCAATTCTCAACCAGTCGCCAGTAACCACGTGACTGGTGTACACGTCCGGATAATCAATAACCCCGCAAGCCACCCACAGGCCCAACTCAGTCATCGCATGCTGGTGTACACACCTGCATTGATGTCCTGCACAGCACATAAGGACTTTCACAAAACCACACTTTACTCCCTTGCTGTACGAGGAAATAATTAAAAGAGTGGGCCTTTTTAATGTGCCACAAACAGACCTGTCGTGTTACTAAATAGGCACTTCACATTGTGAACATTTTAGAGTGGGCCAGTGCTTCATTAAAAGGGATCGCTTCATTGATGGCGTAAGAGCGGCTGATGATAACAGCTGATAGTGGTGGACTAATGAGACATGTGACTGTTTACAAATCATCATCCCAAGCATCTCCCACCTCAGCGCCGTATCGTCCCCACGGTAACGCCAGCGAGCCGAGCGCCCTTCCTGCTCCTCGCCGCTCGGCGTTCACTTCGCACGCCGCACCAGGGCAGGCGACGCTGTCCGTGGTGCCTCTCATCGGAGCACTTTTAGCCAGGAAATATTTTTTTTGGCTGTGGCCAAACGAATTTATATTTTTTATAATGCGGTGGTATATGTTTGGTATCTATGTGTAAGAGCATACTTAACGGTAGCAGGGCATGCCTCACTGCAGGAAGGGCCTGGGTTCGACTCACGATTCAGGCCCCTGTCTGTGTGGAGTTTGTTCTCCACCGATTCTGCGTGGATTTCCCAGTCTCTTCCCATAGCTGAAAACCCCTCCACAAAATGTAACTCGTATTGACCAAGCATCCCAAATGTTGGAAATTGACCTGAAAACTACTCAATTGGGATTACACGCAGACGAACATCGCCCCCAACTGCGAATTCTTGGCAGGACCCTCCTGGTATTCCTCGGTAAACAAGCGTAACAATAACAATAATACAAACATCAGTTTTCCTTGTGTTTGTCGCGAGATCTCAACCTCCTCCCGATACTCATATCTTTCTAACTAAATGTAATTGTAGTCAGGTGCATCGAATAGTGCTTTTCACAATCCTGAATATCAGATGCTACAGCATCTCTATAAGAGGTCATGTTCTTTGCAGCACGTTAATAGAGGCCACAGAGATGTCTATAATGTTGACACGCTGGCATCTTTGACCTTGTAATGACCACGTAGACGCAACGATCATGGGCCCAGCCAGCACTCCATGTGGCCTATCATCTGCATGAGCCACTGCCCACATTTGCTTAATATAGACTGTGAAATGAAATGTAAAAAATATTTATTCGACATGGTATTAGATCCATCTGGATGAGATTTGAGAGTGCGGATAGGAGAGAGGTTACAGGATGTACTGTGTTCCAGTGGCGTAAAAGACCGATGATGAGAGTCTCATGCACAGCGAGAGCTGGGTGCCCGTGCTGAGTGGCTGTGTTGAGTGCCTGTGTTGGGGGCCTGTGCTGGGTGCCCGTGCTGGGTGCCTGTGTTGGGTGCCCGTGCTGGGTGCCTGTGTTGGGGGCCTGTGCTGGGTGCCCGTGCTGAGTGGCTGTGTTGGGGGCCTGTGCTGAGTGGCTGTGTTGGGGGCCTGTGCTGGGGGCCTGTGCTGAGTGGCTGTGTTGGGTGCCTGTGTTGGGGGCCTGTGCTGGGTGCCCGTGCTGGGTGCCTGTGTTGGGGGCCTGTGCTGGGTGCCCGTGCTGAGTGGCTGTGTTGGGGGCCTGTGCTGAGTGGCTGTGTTGGGGGCCTGTGCTGGGTGCCTGTGTTGGGGGCCTGTGTTGGGGGCCTGTGCTGGGTGCCTGTGTTGGGGGCCTGTGTTGGGGGCCTGTGCTGGGTGCCTGTGTTGGGGGCCTGTGCTGGGTGCCCGTGCTGGGGGCCTGTGCTGGGTGCCTGTGTTGGGGGCCTGTGCTGGGGGCCTGTGCTGGGTGCCCGTGCTGGGTGCCCGTGCTGAGTGGCCGTGCTGGGTGCCCGTGCTGGGTGCCCGTGCTGGGTGCCCGTGTTGGGTGCCTGTGCTGGGTGCCTGTGTTGGGTGCCTGTGCTGGGTGCCTGTGCTGGGTGCCTGTGCTGGGTGCCTGTGCTGGGTGCCTGTGCTGGGTGCCTATGTTGGGGGCCTGTGCCGAGTGGCCGTGCTGTTGTCGTGCCCTGCAGGCAGATGTTGCCCATGCGGTTCTCGCAGTGCAGCATCGATGAGTACCAGGAGTTCCTTCAGGCTGGTGGGGGAGCTTGCCTCTTCAACAAGCCCACACAGGTACCCACACTCGCTCACTCCAGGTACCCACACTCTCACTCACTCACGCACTCCATGTGCCCCCACTCACCCCAGTCATCCACAAACACTCCCTGACGAACGTGGAGCAGTCCCCTGTGATGGCCGAATTAAAAACCCTGCATCATTTCCCACTCTTGAGTGTCCGGGTCACAGCTCAAACCCCCGAGTTCAATATTACGCAAATCTGTTTGTGAATTACCCACAAGGGACAAATCCGATGCCGAGATGGACGTTGGAGTTGTCCTCGCGAACCTGTCGACCACGGGGAAGAGCCAAACCAGACGGTGGTGGCAGACCGGCAGGGTGGAGGGTAGAGAGTGATGGCGTGGGGGCATCAACCGCTTTGGCCGCGATGACGTCTCGATCTTGAAATGCCGATAGTTTTTGAGCTATTCTTTCACAGATAAGCAATGCATTCCAGTGTGCTGTCACCCGGTTAACATGTGCAAAGCGTTTAAATGTGTGTGAGATGTACTCGCCGGTTGAGAAGGCCTGCGTCGTTGCCGTGATATGCTGTGTTGCAGCTGTTCGAGCAGCCCGAGTGTGGCAATGGCTTCGTGGAGCTGGGAGAGGAGTGCGACTGTGGCTCACCCACCGTGAGTCGTGCAGCCACTGCACACCGAGCAACGGTGATCATGTAAAGAGAAGGGGATTCAGGCAGCAGTGCTATCTCTATTACTGTGTGAGTGAGAGAAGGGGATTCAGGCAGCAGTGCTATCTCTATTACTGTGTGAGTGAGAGAAGGGGATTCAGGCAGCAGTGCTATCTCTATTACTGTGTGAGTGAGAGAGCTGGATATTAACTCAGTGGGCCGAGGAGAAGTTGTTGGCATTCGAGCCCAGGTGTTAAAGATGGACGCTAGGATTGCTGCGGTGAGACAGGATAAGCAACGCGTGAGTTTGGAAGGGGACGCGACGTGTGTGTGTTGTCGGTATGATGATGAGGCATGTGCAGGACGGGCTAGGGTCGGGTGAACAATATTGGTGCAGTGAGTCGCTAACAAGAGACGAGAGGCATCGTGAGGTGCCGCCTGCCTATCGTGCACGGCAGCGGGAGACAACTTGCCCTGCCAATTCTACCGATTGCCCCTGTAAGGTGATGAGCGTGGCATGCTGTGCCCCGCATGGCAGGAGTGCAGCGAAGGCTGGGACAAGTGCTGCAAGAAATGCACCTTCACGCACGGGGCCATTTGTAGCAGCGGCCTGTGCTGTGCGCCCAACAGCTGCCAGGTACAGCCACCTCACTCCGACGCCTCGCCACCGCCCGCACGCCCGGCACCCACTGAACGCATCCCTCATTCCTCGCAGCGCTCTCCCCCAGGCGTTGCGTGAGGATTAGTTTCCTACTCTTGGACAACAACAATACTCGATACCCACCCAGCTGCTCGCTGCCATGCAAAATCAACATGAACGATTTTGGTGCTGAACAATCCAGAGTTATGTCGTGGAGCCTACCATCACCATTGATGAAAATCCCCAGGAAATCCACACGTGAGCGTGATATTCTGTGGTACCTGTGTGCTTGAGGCCATCACCTGTGCACGCAGACACTCGCGCACAGTGCCGCACGCTGTCCGCACAAAGTACGCCGTGCCCTAGGAGCAGCGACACCGCTGTTTGGCTCCTCTCTCGTCCCTTCCCGAGTCAAAATCACTCTCCGTAGTGGTTTGGACCGCCGTAGCGATGTTGTCGTTGAACAATAGGCTCGCACAGAAAATACAAAACGCCTCTTGCTTTTAGCTGCTCCATTACCAAGGCAATCTGTACCTTTCCCCTTGTAAATATTCATTTTCATCCGTATATTTCAGCTGAGGGTTCATGGGGGTTGCTTACAAATATTCACCCTCGCGCCGCGTGCGGTCTGCTGTTGCCCACTGCTCTCCAGGCCGTGCGCGCTCGACCCCCCGCGCTTGACCCCGTCAGGGTTCTGTGCTGTGTGCGCCGCGGTCACGACGCAGCGCGGCCGGCTTTCATTCGCTGACTTCACATCGGCGTGTACGGCGTGGTGTTTGTCTGGCTAAAAAACGCGGTCAAGAGTTGAATAAGGAAGAGGCTGGACGCTCTGTGTGGCGCATGGGTGACTCACAGCAACAGGGAGAGCCCCCCTCATGCACTCATCCTCCCAGCGCATGGACGGTGGCTGAAACGTGCACGCGTGACTGTGCAATGAGCACTGCTATTTCAAATCATGAAATCCGTGTCATTGCAAAAATAGAATCCTTCATTATTTTACGACACTCAGGAAAATCACCTCACGCAATTCGTGTGCCAGGTGATTTGCGGTATTTGTTAATATTGACACGTTGTCGCCACGTGGCCACAGGTAGAGAAACCTACACCGTCGTGTGAATGATGCACATCGTGCTCACGTTTGGCGTGCCTCAAAACCGTCAATTGCTCGATCCGCTGTGGTCGTCGTGGACCTCTTGTAAACGTGCGGTCAAACAGTCGCGGGTTTGTAATCCTTCAACTCGATTTGATCTCCCTCTTTAAAGAGGAGACTTATCGAGGTATCCTTCCACAATGAAGTTGCAGTGTCAACGTTGGCCGTGGAGTTTTAGTCAATTTGCATTGCGGCATCGTGAGACCGCGAGGGACAGTGACATTATGTGGAAGGCTTCAATGGACCGTGGATAGAGCGTGGCTGTTCAAGATGATAGTGCTGCTTTGGCACGAGTGGCCGAGTGCGTGTGCACAGATGTGTCCCTGCCTCTAGGGGAGTGACGGTCTGTGCATGTGTGACGTCAGTTTATTGCGCGCGGTGAGGAGTGCCGCCATGGCGTGGGGGAGTGCGACTTGCCCGAGACCTGCGCCGGCGACTCCGTGCAGGTCCACACCCTCAGCGCACGCACACACCCTCAGTGTCACACACCCTCAGCGCACGCACACACAGTGTCACACACCCTCAGTGTCACACACCCTCAGTGTCACACACCCTCAGTGTCACACACCCTCAGTGTCACACACCCTCAGTGTCACACACCCTCAGTGTCACACACCCTCAGCGCACGCACACACAGTGTCACACACCCTCAGTGTCACACACCCTCAGTGTCACACACCCTCAGTGTCACACACCCTCAGCGCACGCACACACAGTGTCACACACCCTCAGTGTCACACACCCTCAGCGCACGCACACACAGTGTCACACACACACAGTGTCACACACACCCTCAGTGTCACACACCCTCAGCGCACGCACACACAGTGTCACACACCCTCAGCGCCACACACCCTCAGTGTCACACACCCTCAGCGCACGCACACACAGTGTCACACACACACACAGTGTCACACACACCCTCAGTGTCACACACCCTCAGCGCACGCACAACAACAACAACAACCGCCATTCGCCACTAAGTGGCGGTGACGTCACCACGACGCTTGTGCCAGGCCATGTGCACCTTGAGGCCACGTGAAGTGTCGAACGCCCGCTGGCAGGAGGTCACGGGGCAGACCCAGGTGCCACGGGTCGACTGACCGAGATGACCGAGATGACTGGCTGATGCACCACCTGTGCCCCCTACTGTGCCAACTTGCTGTGCTTTAGCCACCCGGCGCTCCGCTCGTTGTTGTGAGCGTCGCTCCTCCGCCCTCCGTTGTTGTTGGAGGGCGACTGCCTCCAACTGCCCAGTAGCGTCCTTCACGAGCCTCCTCCACTGAGGCCGATCTTGACACCGCTGGTACCAGTCATCGGCAAGTCCACTCAGCTCCACGTCCTCCTGTACCACATCACTCCATCTCTTCTCTAGCCCGTGCCGCGCCCGTTTAGCCCCCTCGATCCGGCCGAACAAAAGCTGTTTAGGCATGCGGTGGCTGGGCATGCGGGCTACATGACCCAGCCAACGCAGCCTTGCCTGCCGGAGGAGCTCACTGATGGGACTTTGCCCAGATCTTTCAAGGACTTGTGAGCTCCTCACACAATCCAGCCTGGTCAAACCCAGGATGGATCGTAGGCAGGCCAGCCTAAATGTTTCCAACCGGCGAAGATGCTCCACTAGGGGGGTCCACGTTTCGCAAGCGTAGAGAAGGGAGGGAATGACCGTGGCCGAGAAGACCTGAAGCTTCGTGCGGAGCGACAGACCAGGTAGCTTCCACACAGCGTTACGCAACCGATGAAAAGATATTGCCGCTCGACTGATTCGGAGTGAGACCTCTGCTGATAAACTGGAGCTGGTCATGAGCACACTGCCCAGGTATGGGAAACTCTCTACTCTCTCCACAACTGCCCCATCACCGATTGGGAGTTGTGGGGGCGGAGTGCCCGATGGTACAAAATACCCAGGCAGGTGCTTAGTTTTGGTGGGGCTGATGGTAAGGCCCCACCTCTTAGTGGCACACTCCAGCCTCAGCAGCAGCGTCTCCAACTCCTCTTCTGAATGAGCAGCTATTACCAAATCATCGGCATACATAACGTGGTTGACCAATAGGGAGCCATCCCTTGATCGCACCCGGGCGTCGATCAGCCTCCCATTATATCTGTACCAAATGGTAATTCCCCCGGTACAGCTATTGAAGGCTTCACGAACTACGCAGTCGAAATAGATGTTAAATAATGTGGGAGCCAGAGGACATCCCTGTCGCACCCCAAGGTGTACAGGGAAAGGCTCCGACTCCCGGCCACGTAGTTTTACCCGGGCCCGCTCACCATCATGAAGGTCCTTAATGATCGTGAGCAGAGGGTCAGGGACTCCGAAAGCACGAAGAACAACCCAGAGCCCAGTCCTACTGATGGTATCATAGGCCTTGACCAGGTCAATAAAGCAGAGATGTAGGTCTTTTTGGAATTCCCTACACCTCTGCTGTAGCAGACGGACAGAAAATATGGCATCTGTGCAGGACCGCCCTTTCCTGAAACCACATTGGGGCTCCGCAAGCCTCTCCTCAGCATGCCTAGCAAGGCGATGTTGAATAATCCTTGCCAGGACCTTACCCGGCACACTGAGGAGTGAGATGCCCCTGTAGTTGTTACAGTCTGTGCGGTCCCCCTTCTTAAAGAGGGGGACCACCAGGGCATCCTTCCAGTCCTGCGGAACCCGTCCAGTGGTCCAGACTGTTGTTATGATGTCATATAGGGCAGTCTGTGCACAAACGCCACCCTCCCTCAGCATTTCGCCTGGGAGATCATCTCTGCCCGGTGCCTTCCCTGGTCTCAGACTCCGGATCGCCCTCAGTACTTCCTCAACAGCCGGTACCTCAGCCAGCCACTCACAGGGGGTGACCTCTTCCAATATTTGAGGCACCGCAGCCTCAGCAGGGTTATCCCCACTTTGTGCCATGATGTTTTCCTGGCTGAGAGATTTTCCCTCCCCCAGGACCTCACAGAAATGCTCAGCAAATCTGCAAACCTGTTCCTGGGGGTCGGAGATTGGATCACCGTTTTTTCCTCTAATGATGGTAATAGGTGTGGCGCTGCAGGTTACTTTTTTGATGGAGTTAAATAGTGATTTGTGATCGCGGGCCACTGAGGCAGACTCCATCTCCTCAGCAACCCGCGACCACCACCCATCCTTACAGCGCCTTACGGCTCTCCGAACCTCCGAGCGAAGGCTGCGGTAAACCTCCTCATTCTCTGACGTGGGATGCTGTAGGCGATGAGAGTGGGCCTGTCGCTTTTTCTCAATTAACCTGAACACCTCCTCCGTCAGCCAGGGTTCCCGGGGAGGTCTGGACCGCGTACCCAAAGCAGCCATTGCAGCTGCATGAGTCACAGTCTTAAACCTCGCCCATTTACCCTCGACATCAGGTGGAGTGGGGGACGATGCCAACCCCAGCTGCAAGCGATGATGAAATTCTCGCTTGCAACTTTCATCAGCTAACTTAGACCAGGCCACTTTTGGTTGGAATGGGATCCTGGGTGTACACCCACCACCGGAGTGGAAGAATGGCAGGCGCATCTTACAGATGACTAGTCGATGGTCAGAGGGCAGATCAGCTCCACGGTAGGTCCTGGTGTCAAGGACATGGGCTCGCATCCGCTGGTCCGTCACTACGTAGTCCAGCAGATGTTCTTGCTTGGACCCGGCATGCATCCATGATGTTGTGTGGATGCGCCGATGCCGGAAGAGCGTGTTGGTAATTACAAGCCCATGGGCTGCACAGAAATCTAGCAGCCTCCTACCGTTGTTATTGAGCTGATCTGGCCCATGCCTTCCAATCACTCCAGACCAGGTGCCAGCATCATGACCAACTCGGGCATTGAAGTCACCCAACAAGATGACTCTGTCCCGAGTGGCCACTTTAGCCAGCACCTGTGACAGTAGGTCATAGAAAGCGTCTGACTCATCGGCTTTGCCTGCATCCCTCCACGGATGTTCGTCTTCGGTGGGGGCGTAAGTAACCACGACCACCACTCCTCGCCTCTGGTTGATGGGAAGGCGAGCCCAAAGTATCCTGGGGCTTACAGCTTCCCACACCTCACCGCCACGCTCCCACGCCCCCTTCATTCTTTTGTTCAGAAGAAGAGCCACACCCTGTTGTTTGGCAGTCTCCTGCCCCGAGTAGAGGACTGTCCACCCCTCATGGTGGCAGGAGCCAGAACCGGTCCACCGGACCTCCTGAATGCCACAGAGATCCAGGCGGTACCGGTCCAGCTCCCGACAGAGGAGTGGCAGCCTCTCCTCCGCAGTGAGCGTTCGAACATTCCACGTGGCCATCCGCAATGGTTTTTCGTTGTTACTGGAGGAGCCCCGAGGGTTAAAATTCAATCTCCTGGCTCCGCCAAATGGGGTTTGGCCAGGAGACGTCATAAAAGCCTGACCCCCCGGGGCCTCCGGCACAAGCTTATTAATTACAGGTTTATGTTTAAATCGTAGTTTAGTGGTGGTTAATTGAAGGTGGAGGGGTTACCAGCCCCTCGCACCCGTCCAGAGCCCCCGTTTAGCCACTGTGGTGGTCACAGACGCCATGAGGGGAGAGGCCAATGGGCATTGGCCCTCCCCCCACAGCACTGCCCACGACAGTGTTGCCCGTCCGGCACCGCGAGGAGGTAGGAGGTTGTTTTGCCTGTGCGCACGCACACACAGTGTCACACACACACAGCGCACGCACACACAGTGTCACACACACACACAGTGTCACACACACCCTCAGTGTCACGCGCACGCACACACAGTGTCACACACACACAGCGCACGCACACACAGTGTCACACACACACACAGTGTCACACACACCCTCAGTGTCACGCGCACGCACACACGCACTCGCACAGCGTGTCCGCTACCATGGACTCGTCCCACAGTTACACTCAGACTCGTTGTGTTTGATGTTCACGTGCTTTTGACATTTTGTCTGCACACGTTTTTTCAATTCTCGCTAACTGCCTGAGGGTGGATATCATGAGGAAATGTTGGGTATCGCATGATGTTTTATTTTGCTTACATCAGCCATTTACTAAGCAGTAGATTATCTATTTAATTTAAACATTGCTAAGTTATCGACCAAGGATAGGTTTCTCGCCTGTAGGGGATACTCGTGCATGTTTGAGAGCTGTCTCAATATCTATGTAACAGGCTTGACAGGACGAATATCAACAAAGGCGCTGATTATTTATGGTACGGTAGCTGCCGGTCTCACGGTGTTCCAGTTTAAATGGATTGTCAATTGAAACTTAACCTTTTTAAATTTGTGTGGTTTGTGTTGTCTTGCTGCTCAAGGCATTCACCATTATCAGCGACCGTATAAGAAAATGTGTCTTGATTTTACTAATAACTGAAATTTTTGCTACTTCTGTACAGTGTCCCCCAAATGTTCACAAACAAGATGGCTACAGCTGCAACAAGGATGTAAGCACTTCGGCGGTCCCCTTCCACTCGGCTCACAGCCACATCGAGTTCATGATGCCGACTCTCTCATGAAACCCTCTTTTGGCCAGCACACCCCCACATTGGCATTTAGCTGCTGAACATCTTGCTGCCATCGGCAAGTAGAATCCCTCTGGGGTTGACAACATGAGCACTACTTTGTGGGGGTGTCAATAGCTGTTGTTCTATGGATAGACTCACCCCCACCATATGAATGTGGGATTGTCATCACTGGCTCCAGGCTGTAGATGGTAGAGGAGCACCACCTCACCGCTCATTTTAGCAGTTAATACATTTTACTTTAACTATTTGTTGTATTGATTGCTGTCAATGCTTTTCTGATGATAGTATTTGGACAATGAATACCAGCCCAGTGCAGTGGCATATCGGTGCTGGTTGTGTTAAATATGTCTGTTCACAAAACGCGCGGTTCCCCATGGAACCTCGTGCTGTTTGCATGAGCCAGTGCACCTTGGGGTCAAAGTGGTGACGTCTTCCAGATGGTCTCCTGCATTGATGTGTTGCGTAGCAGGTGTCTACAATTGTAACAAAAACGTTATCAAATTAGTCACACTCTAACTAATGCAGATATAGTTTTCATGTATTTAAATGTTAGTGTCTCACATGGTAAAAAACCCTTTAATTTAACCATTACAATGATAATTCTGTTGTTTTCCAGGGGCGATGCTACAGCGGGCAGTGCAAGACTCGGGAGAAGCAGTGCAAATACATTTGGGGAGACAGTAAGAGCCACACTCGCCTGTTCTTACTGCAAGCTCACAAGAACGTGCACCCAGCACAGACTCAATACACACCTACTGCTGCTGCTCCATACACCAAACAAGGCCAGAGATCCCCCGAGTTGCCTTAAAGGATATTGGGACAAGTGTTATTAGCGAGTGGCACCTATGAAGGCCTGTATGGCACATGAGGGGGTGTGTGGCCAGCACCACACCCGCCCGCCTTTATCTCCATTGCGGCGATGTTTACACACCGCACCAGGCAAGCATTTGAGGCTGAGTTGACCTAGGCCAGGGGTCGGCAACCTACGGCTCCGGAGCCGCATGCGGCTCTTTACGGGCTGCTTCTTGACGATATGTACGTATGTACAGTATGTACTCAGATGCATTGCGGCTCTTGAAATACTGAATTTTTTACCGAATTGGAAAGAAATGGCTCTTCTTGTTATTTTGGTTGCCGACCCCTGACCTAGGCGATGCCTAGGACTGGTTCAGATAAATATAATCGTCACTGGTGGTGGCTGTGAGCGGGAATCGAACTTGGGTCGTCTCATTAAAAGACCGTTACAAAGGAGGCACCTCTATAACACGGCACCTGTCTACTCATCTCTCGCTGCTTACCACTTTCTGTATATGCCTCTCTCTGTTTACCTTTCTCTGTTTACGTCTCTCTGGATATGCCCAGTAACCACAACTTGGGGTCCTCTAGACCCCTGCTAGGCAGCAATGTCACCTCACTGTGCTCCACATTGATGTCAGTCTCCGAGGGGTTTCCTAATTGACGAGTCCTCCAGCTGTTTCTTCGGTGAAGAGTCGTCCGGCAGTTTATTCATTAATGAGTCCTTTAGCAGTTTCATTCAGACGCTGTCGCCTCGACAGACCTGGTTTTCACCTGAGGACGGCTGCTTGCGTTGTGGCCGAAACGTCGTGAGAATTGTTTTATTATGTTTTATTTTTATTATTTTATTACTTCCCTTCTACGTGACTTTACCGAAAGAACCAAGAAGATGAGTCCTTTAGCAGTTTCTCCATTGACGAGTCCTCCAGCAGGTGGGAGGTGACCTGAACCCAAACCCTGAGACATATACTGGGCACGTGTTCATCTACGTTGTGTACACTCCACGTTCACTCTCGCCGGGCATGCACTCCGTGCACGGGGTTCGCACTGCTCGCGCCCACCCTGCGCGTATGCACTCCAAACAAGACCTGCACACTTCGCACGTGGATAAACACTCCCAACAAACACACTGCACGTACACACGCAGGTAATTAGTCTGTCGACGGTCAAGCAAGCGCACACCTAAGGATGTCTGGCTAAAGGATAAAACCCTGATGTTAAGATCACGAGCGGAACATCGCAATGAGGCCGAGATGAGTGTGTGCATTAAACACTCAGTGCTAAGCAAGTGACAGCTTCAAGCCCTATAGCCGGAGGAGACAAAGCCGATGCTTTTCCAGCAGAGTGTGTTTTGTTGCCCTCTCATCCCAGGCAGCGTAGCTCTCACAGCACGGCATCTGTTGGCTGCCGATTGTTGCACGTTAGGCGAATGCATTACGGAAGAAAGGGCCTCTGACGAGAGTGCTTTCCGGTATTGAGTGGCGATGTGCCAGGGTCCAGAATGTACATTTTAAATCACACTACATGTAAATGCAAAGTAAGACTTATTACCTCCACATTATCCAATGCCTGAAATGTACAATGGACTTCAGTTCGTGATTGATCAAAATAGCGCAATTCATGCACGCGGCCTGGCACGCTGCTGCAGAGGGAATGCTAGACCGGCCGTCCATTGTAAACAACACGAGTGTCCGTTGTATGCCAGTTGTATTGCCCAAATTAACTTCGTGCAATCATTTCTCCTAATCCTTCTCATGAAACTTCTCAGAAAGATACCGTATACCGTATAAAATATCGTACTAGGAATCCTTTTCTTTTCATTTCATTTCACGCAGTTGCTGAGCACAGACCAAAGGCCGCACAACGTCAAATGGCCAGCAACTAACAGCACTGTCCAAGTTTTAATAGATAATTGTTAACTAGTGTGGTGAATTGAGCGAGGTTATGATTATACACTATGTAATACAATTTTTGTTCCTGGGTATATTAAGTGTTATTTTCTAATTGCTTATGCCTCAAAAGTATAGAAAATGGCTATTGTTCCCTGCAAACTTAGCTTTTGTGACCAGGACTTTGTGAAGGCATGACACAAATGCACATGTTTTCTTATTGAAAATAGGTACATTTAAAAATATCAACTACCCAGGAACAAAAAACAAATATTTTTTTGTTACACAGTAATTCTTATTCTTATCAGAGCTTGGGGGGGGGGGGGGGTGACGAAGAGGCGGTGGAAGGGAATTACAAAGTGAAGAATATTCGAGGGAAGGAGCAGGAAGTGACGTGTGGTGACGTGTGGTGACGTGCGGTGTGGTGACGTGCGGTGTGGTGACGTGTGGTGACGTGCGGTGTGGTGACGTGTGGTGACGTGTGGTGACGTGCGGTGACGTGCGGTGTGGTGACGTGCGGTGTGGTGACGTGTGGTGACGTGCGGTGTGGTGACGTGTGGTGACGTGTGGTGACGTGCGGTGACGTGCGGTGTGGTGACGTGCGGTGTGGTGACGTGTGGTGACGTGCGGTGTGGTGACGTGCGGTGTGGTGACGTGCGGTGTGGTGACGTGCGGTGACGTGCGGTGTGGTGACGTGCGGTGTGGTGACGTGCGGTGTGGTGACGTGCGGTGTGGTGACGTGCGGTGCGGTGACGTGCGGTGCGGTGACGTGCGGTGCGGTGACGTGCGGTGTGGTGACGTGCGGTGACGTGCGGTGTGGTGACGTGAATGGATCAGTATTTGTCACTGTGTGATAATGAGTACGTAGTATAAGGCAGTACACATTCGTTGCAGCGTGGATTGAAATATTAATCTCGCTTGTCATTTGGGAGCATGCCTTTGATCGGGCAAACAGCTCACGCTATCCAAACTTACATTATTCAAAATATAAATGTTATTTCATACATCCGGGCTGTAATTATTGACATAATATGCAGTTGTTTTCTGCATCTTGTTACCAGCGTTATTATTAACGAGTGGCAGTGGTTGCACAGCCTAAGCAGTCATTTGGATGCAGAGACACCCAGAGCTGCAAGTGCGCTGATACCATGCTCTGGCCGTCGCGAGGATCAAGGGCACGACTGGCCCCTTGCACCGGACACGTACCGTGACAGCAAGCCCGCACGCCCGCCCCTCTATTTGCACGCTCCCCGCTTGGCCTCGGCCAACTGTCGTGCTGCCGTGTGGTGGTTCAAGGCGAGCGCATGCTGTGACTCATCTGGCAGAGGTTAGCAGAGCTGCAGGGCTAAGCTGGAATTATGATGCACCCGTTGAAGGAGCAGGACCTTGATGCCATCAGCCTCGTCGTGCTGCGTCCATCCGTCACCAAGAGCAGACGAGAACGTTTAATTGTTATGAGACTGCTACAACTGCACACATTATGAAGCGTGATGTGTTGAGCTTTGGTCCAATAATGTAATTCCTGTCACTGCTGGGATGTAATATTGTATCTTGTAATATCATTAGATAGACTTGGTTAGACTGACACCTCAATATTATGTTGTAAAAATAATATCGAAGGTATCCCAATATATGATTTTCTTAAAATAAATTTTTGGTCAACAAACTGACTGTTCTTAAATTGCAGAACCTGACAACAGAGCAAGACGTTTAAGTGTATTTATTTAACCACATGAGAACTTTAACAGTGTAGAATAATGAAAAATAACAATAAGGATAAACCATGGGCATATACGAGCTGCAGCAAGCTGGAGAACAGTTGCATTGTGCCAACACGCTCCACATCTTCCATCGCTTTCCTGGTGGAGTGGTAACACTCCACAGAGCGCAGTTCACTCCCACTGATCACGAGTGTCACGGTAACAAGGGCATACACCAGCAGCGGGTACGAAGACTACTTTGTGGATTCATAATACAGGGTTTTTTTTGGGTTTGATTGCATTAGTAAGTGTTGTTAAACCCGGTGTGCTGTACTCGTACAATGGATTCAACTGAGTCGCAGACGTAGACTTGGAGGCAACACATTTATTTAACTCCCCTTAACAGAATAACAACCTATGGTGGTAACCACCAGGCTAACTACACTAGTCACAGCGTAACTGGTGTAGTTAACTGGGTGGTAACCACCAGGCTAACTACACTAGTCACAGCGTAACTGGTGTAGTTAACTGGGTGGTAACCACCAGGCTAGTTACACTAGTCACAGCGTAACTAGTGTAGTTAACTGGGTGGTAACCATCAGGCTAACTACACTAGTTACAACGTGACTGCTACTACGAACCGGGACCAACAGCTTCGGCCCAGGTCCACGTGTTGGAGACTCGTTGAACGGAGAACGTAGACGAAGGTTTCTTCCAGGATGAACAACAATCCCGGTCGCTCTTAGGACTCGGCTTCTATTCTCTGCGGCGTGGCCGGTTTCACCCTTAGCCACGACCACCTTCCAGAATCCTCGGGAAGGATCTGGGTCTCAATCACGTGACCACCCCTAGCCCCCACCTGGGGCCCCTTTGTAGACTTAACTGGTCACGTCTCCTCCCGGGTCAACCAGAGTGCCATGGCCTCGAGTAACCTCATCCCTCGGCCGGCACCCACACACCCTGTCCTGTAGGGCTGGCACTGCACGCCAAGCGCGGTGCCATCGAGCGCGATCCCTCAGGGCCGGTACTACACCACACCACGTGGTGTCCGCGATGTCGCTACGCCGCACGCCGTGCCTCGCTAGGGCCGGCACTGCACGTTGACATCCCGCGATGTCACTACACTCGTAACGAATTGGCGTGTTCTGCTTACATGACAAACCTTACTAATTTGCTGTCGGGTGGTGGCGGTTTTAACGACATTTTTATATATTTACGCGATCTAACCCAAAAAGCCTGTTTGTGAAAGCATTTGCCCTCTCTTGTGAGAGGCAAATTCACGTCTGCAGATGCCAAACACCTAGAGTTTGTGTTGCAATAACTTAACTAATAAGAAGCACGCACATGGGCCTTTTGACACACACACACAACAGCTGAACACGGCCGTGTTTACCAGCCACATCGTCAGTGTTTTGCATGCGTGTGAGAAATCTTATTCACTGAAGCCACTTTGTGTGCACATTATGTAACTCACTTTGGTTGATTGATTTTTGGGTTGGGCCATGAAATAACCTGACCAGAATATGTGTCGTTAAGACTCCCCGCCACCCTACACAGTCAAACTAATGTAAGCTGTCTCGCGTACGAGCATGTATTAGCGCCCCAGTTATTGTCTCAGCTTACTCACTGGGGAGCTGAATAACAATTCACAACTAAAAATAACGATATACATTTGTTCGGATCATTTGGCCTCTTGAAAGAATCCATTATGAATCTAAATATTGACTGCGAAATCCTACGCCTTACGTTAACATTGATTTGCTCTAAAATGTTTCAGTGCACGCTGTTTTTTATGAAAGAGAAAATTTACATTTGAGATTTAGATTATTTTTCCTTTCTTGAGACAAATAAAACAATGACAATTTGTTTTGGTCAAAAATGTTGACTCTGAATGCTTCATTATCCAAGATCACGCGTTTGAGTACACAGACATATTAACCTCAAACGCGACAGTGTGAAGTAGATTTAAATTTACAAATTTACATAACATTAGCATGTTAATTAGACATGCAAATGATTGCGTGCCGTCGTATTTCCAAAAATGCGAGTGTGGGCAGGATAAACAGAAACGAGACGGTTTCTGTGATGGATTTTGATATTTGTTCAATGTTTTAATTTGCGTCACTGTGCGTAATAATGCATATGTAATGTATATAATGAGCACACCTACATTTAATGAGACAAAATGCTGTACTCATTGTGACTTGAAGCTTTCGTGACTGCAGGAATTCATATTCTTTGGGTCTTTCGGTAAAGCCACGTAGATATCTATCACAACGTTTCGATCGCAACACAAAAGCAATCGTCGTGATGTTATTATTTTTATTCTTTTTTCTATCTACGTGGCTTTACCGAAATACCCAAAGAATATTATCATCATCCAATTTTGAGAACAAATGTGCGAGATTGATCATGGCCAGAGTCTGCTGCCGGTAAAGGGGCTGTGGCTGCTGCTGCTGCTGCTGCTGCACTGTAGTCCCACCTCAGGGAGCACTGGGTGCAATGCTCTCGCAGGAGGTCTACAACAAATGTGCATTTAAACAGCAATGACTAAAGGCAAGTGCAGCTTTTAACTCACGACGTGCATCACAATTTGTTTATAAAGCTGTTTTAAAAAAACACTACAGAAGCACCTCTTGCACACAGCAACCCATCAGGACCACATCGCGACCTTCTGTAATGTTTCTGTACTCTGCTGAAAGTGACTTGGTGCCCCACGATCTCCTCTTGCCTCGAACTTGATAGCATTTGTTTACTCGGTCCCACAGTGCTGATGAGACTTAGAGGGCAATCAGTGCATAGTTCAAACCAGTTCAAGAGTCATCTGTTGAAATGTTGCCAGATTCTGGAAACCGGTTGGTTGATGGATTGAGATGTTGTTGTCAGTGACCAGATCTGTATCGTCGTTGGGCAAAGATTGGCGCAATTTTTTTCGTGAAACACATTTTTACGAGGAGAATACATTCGACTGAGCATGAGCAGCGTCGCCAGCGTGCATCAGAAGGCGGTGCGCATGTGAGCCCAAGCAAGCGCCTGATGCGAGCGTCCATTGGTACATTTGTGCATTTCTCTGCGTGCTTTTTGATGGAATCAAACCCCCTGATAAAACAAAAGTTGTTTTCATGGGCTGGCCTGCCATGTTTTAAAGAGTCTCTCATTAAGCAAGTTGTAGACATTGAGTGCAGCAAGTTGTAGACATTGAGTGCAGCAAGTTGTATGTACTGTGTGCTTTTTGCTGCAGAGGGAATGTCGTCGGAGAGGCAGTGCTACGACAAGCTGAACATCGAAGGCACCGAGAAGGGAAACTGCGGCAGGAAGGAGGACTCGTGGTTACAGTGCAGCAAGCAGTGAGCGTCGCAACACCGTCACTGACGTGCAAACTCAAACCCTCACACACACACCGTGCGTACACAAACCCTTACACACAAACCGTGCAAACACAAACCCCCACGCATAAACCGTGCGTACACAAACCATACGTACACAAACCGTACGTACACAAACCGTGCGTGCACAAACTCTACCCACTATATCATGCGTAATAATTGAGCACATTTGGTATTCGCGCCATTCTCATAGTGCGAGGCTATGGCAAAGGAAGGCGCTGTGTTTGACATCGTCTGCGCTATTTTCACAGCAGGGAGCGATGTTGCTGCATGTGTTCCCAATTGAGTATTTCGCAGGTAACTTTGAAAATTTGGCTAATTTTGACCAAGACGCAGGCACATAATGCCCTACTCTTTTTTAATGAACTCGCGGGATCTTTAATTTTCACCGAAATGTTGAAAAGCAAGCAATATTTTGGACAATTATGTTCACACATAGTTCATGTTTCAGCTTATGAGCAGAAACACATTACATGGCGAGGTATTCCTCTATCAGCGCTACCATCCCACCAGCTTTGGCCTTCACACTACGTGGAAAACAGCACGTCTCCAGCTGCTTTTCACAAAGTAGAAACCATTCGGATGCATTTCAGGGAAGGATTTAGCTGAGAAGTCTTCTGGTTTTTACATTAAATATTTATCTCAAAGCGTGACTCGGGCCACGCCGCTGCTTTGACAGCCACGCTCAGTTGTGCATTGAGCCACCGGGCGTGCCGTGAGCCACGCTGTGCCTGTCTCGGTCCCTGTGTTGCAGCGACGTGCTGTGCGGATTCCTGCTGTGCATGAACGTGAGCCGTGAGCCGCATCTGGGCGAGCTGCAGGGAGACCTGGTCAAGGTCTCTATTCGACACAACGGCCATTTACTGGAGTGCAGGTGACTATTGGCGTACACGCGTAGGCTTGCAAGGCATCAGAGATGGTCTGTGGCATGTACGTGTAGCGTAGCTTGATTCTTATCCATGAGACTTAATATTGCTTGATGTTTAAATGCACAGCACTATCACAATATTGCTACTTACTCGTATTTGTTTTTTTATATAATGAAACAATTGTGTACATTACTAATTAATATTTTCTTGTTTTATGAGCCTTGAAGCTCATTCTAACTTTTTGTTAGGTTTGGGGAGGGTCAGGTGGGCTGTGCATTGTAACACCACTGTTCATGCTATCACAGTTTCAGCATTACGTCTGGAAATAGAATCAGGCTGCTGTGCACAAAGTGTACACTTCAGCAGGGGCATGTACCAGATTATGGATTTCTGGTGATGCCTTGCTACCTAACATTCTCCATATTTATTGCTATTTTTGTGTTCTATTCTCCAGTCTCAGACAAAGAGGAAAAGTTTAAATCGTCCCATTTGGAATATAAATGTTTTACCTGTTTTCCGAATTTGGAAAATACTTGGAACATGTATTTATGTATACTGAACCAATATACACACCTCTGCAGTCACAGACACATATATATATACCCACGTGCATATATGTGTATATTATACGTCTATTTAAATGAAGTGCACTTTGTGTTAACGTGTTCGTATTGTGTTATTTCAGCGGTGGCCACATAATGCTGGCTGATGGTTCAGATCTGGGTTATGTTGAGGATGGCACTCCCTGTGGACCAGATGTCATCTGCCTGGACCACAAGTGCCAACCGCTTCAGGCCCTCAACCTGTCTGGCTGTCCCTCCGCCATCCAGGGCACTGCGTGCTCAGGACACGGGGTAACAGCCACTTGTGCAGACCTTTGCTGCCGCGCGTTATTTTGTTCGAGGGCCTCGCCCTGGGGTCCGGAGCCTCTCGATAACCTCATCCACTAATGAGGCAAGGAAGGAGGACATTTTATTTGTAATGGAGGGTCTTTCCCTGCAGCACTGTTAGAAGTTAGTTTGATCACCATTTGTTCTAACGGCGGTGTGGATAAAGATCCCATGGATGCCGTAGGGCTCGGGGTGTTTCGTATTGTTGTGAGATGCGATACTGGTCAGTGATGTGCAGTTTGACACTTCGCGCCTCCAATGAGATCGCCCAAAAACTAAAGGAAACAAAAGGAAGAGAGAGATGCCGAGGAGAAGGGGAAGGCTTGAGTTTCTTGAAGGCATCGGCCGTACGAAAGAACAAGTGTTGCATTATGTGCATGCTGCATTCTGGTGTTGACCGAGTGATAGCTGAGCTCTGAGGAGGGTCAGAGACAGCTATTCATGAATGTGTGCCTGCAGAGGTACTCATCGGCTTAGTCTAGCACAGCACCACGACGGAGCGGGCAGCCCAAGGCCCCACTGCATGACCATCAGAGGCGGCAGGGCTTACGGCACCACCTGCCCGGAGTGTCCAGGCTGCAAACGCCTTCAGATTTCGTTGCGGATGATTGTGGGGATTACAGATTTCTAATCGTAGATTTTAAAATGTTCCTTTTTTCGTCACCTATCTAGGCAATACATATCTATCTTTACACAACGTGTTCAAATCTGCCGATTTGTTACTTCACTTTGATGAGCATTCACTTTGTAATGACAGTGTATAATGCCGAGAGAAGCATGAGGAATTTACATGAAATCCGTTTATAATTTGTATAATGTGCAATAAATTTGCAAGTGTGGTTCTTTGTTTAATTTCCAATCGTGCAAGATGTTCCTGTGCCTGCTTTCTGACTGCCCGCGTGTGTGCTCTTGCTGCCACAGGTGTGCAGCAACGAGGCGCGGTGCGTGTGTGAGCGGCACTGGGTCGGGAACGATTGCAGCATCTACAGCCCCATCCCAGAGGTGGTGCCCACCAAGGGGTCCGAGGGCCCTTCCCGGGGTTCGTATCTCTCTTCGCCGTACACGCAGCCTGCGGCACACACGGCACGCCATGCAGCTCTAGATGCCAGCAAGTGTAGTTATGATAAAACGTCGCGTTGTGCGTTTACTTAACCAGGAACATAAGGGGCGATGACATAGTGGTGGCGCATCTGCCGTTCGTTGCAGATGTTTATGGTTCGTAGCCTGGTAGGCCACCCTGGTTAATACCGCGGGCGAATGTACCGCAGTAAAAGCCCTACGTGCCGTCTGCGTCACAGAGGGAGTTAAAGATCCCGAGACGTTTTTCAAAAGCAGTAGGCCATTGTGTGCTGTCATGACGGTCCAATTGTGAAAATGAGACCACAAATGACTCCGCTGGGACTACACACATCAACATCACCCCTACTGTGGCACTACTGCAGGCTATGTCTGTAAAACACAGCCCCTTCGCTAGAAGATCCACGTGGATATTCAACGTGCTAAACTCTCATTAATTATTTTTAATGTTCTCTTTATGCACCAATATGATAAACCTGGCGAATTCTACCTCAGCCATAGTTACGCCATTTAATGTGTGACAGTTCACAGTTGCAGGTAAGTACATGTCCAAGGGGACATAATGACTTTCTGAGTGTTTATAATACATACATTTAAGGATCAATTGAAGTAAAGGTTTCAAAATATTATATAGTAGGAAGACTGTGCAGGCTATTTTATTCTTTCCCCAATGGTTCGCAGCCCAATGTGTTCGTGGTTTTGGTAGTTAAAGAGCATTCCTATCAGCGGGAGAAGGCGAACAAGCAGTTTTATCATTGGACAAATTATAAAAACAGCTAGATGTGTTTCTTGGGTCATTCCTATATATTGATACATCAACAGTGAATAGTTTCAATAGAGCTGAAGAGATATAGACAAATTTAGGACTTAGACTGAATGTGTGAGTGTATTCTCAACCACACACCCACTGAAGTCACGGTGATATCAGAGACATAAAAAATAACGCTTGTTCCAAAGGTTCTCGCTCAACCACAGTGTTCGTATAAAGGTGTAGTTATTGGATATCCACTCTGTTCTTGCATTGCACCAGGCTGCAGTCATGTCCTGAATTTACTGAGGAGGGAGACGTCTCTGATTATCTGGGGTTCGTTTGCAGGAATCGAGTCCTCCAGGTCCATTGCCTAGATCCCTTCTTTGTGACCAAGAGCTCGTTATCTTCACGTCTCTGCTCGCTGTGAACTCTCAGTAGACGCTCGCCTCCCTCGTTCATTACTCCAATGCCAAATGTAACAGTCATCCTCTTGTGCTCGCCGTTGTCTGCCGTTGTGTTGAAGTCCCTCACTCTGATCCCATCATTGGTTTTGCCCTCATGTGAATGTGGTTTAGTTTCGTCACACATTTTGTTGACGTCTTTACCTTCACGGCTTGTTGGTGGAGCACAGCGAACGGGCCAGGTGCCTCGGCGGTCGAGCGATCGCTTCCCAGTAGGAAGGTCGCGAGTTAAAATCCTGGCTGAGAGTTTTTAGTCAGCCCATCATCCCTCTGGAGTCAGTAAAATTAGTACAAATATGTAGGGAAGTCAACAATGGTTTCCCCAATGGATTTCCTTGCTGCTGCCATAGGAATGCGAATATTTCTCCACAGGCTGCGGGCAGCTCTAATGCTGAAGTTTAGCAGGAATCACTTTGGAAATTTTCACTTGTAGAGAATCATAGTGTTCATTGTGATATCCTTTCTAAAGTTCCTTTAAGACTGTGGCTGTGGAGTGTTCAATTTGGCATACTTGACCAGTTTCTTCACCAGTCTCTTGACCAGTCTATATGAAATGTTTACATGTCAGAAGAATTATCTTACCCAGAAAAGAAACACCGTACAAGGTGATGCCACTCATACAGAGCTCAACTACATATAAACGTACTTTCTGTACTTACATTTCTTCATTTAATTGTTTATTTCCATTCTAACTTGTGCGACCGCTTAATTAATTTTCGCACCTTCAATGTATTTGAGTGTTGCTGCTTTGCGCACGAATGTTTTAATTTTGCGCCTAAAAGCCGCGTCTCGTCCTGATTTGAAAAGCCCCAAGTGAGAAACCAGCAGCCATCTGCGACAAACTGAGAGTCCCATCCTTGCAGCCGCATTTTCATTTACGAGTTAAAAACTAAATATATATTCTTGCCTGATGCTGGGATTGCACTACAGCAATACGATCACCTTGAAGGTGATGGAGCGGTGGCGCATTGGTTTGCTCACTGCGCTCTGAACCGGCGACGCGAGAGCAGTTCCTGGCCACGGTTAACCTGAGCGGCCAGTGGCTTCTGAACTTGTCCTGGATACCCCCTTCACCAACCCGCACTGACCAGCGTGGTCAAGTGTGCTCAAATAACCACCAATGTCTAATCCGGCTTGCGGAGGTCTTTGTGCAATGGTGGATTGACGCAGGACAATATGTAGCTCTCCGTCTATGTGTGTGACGGCTGTGTGTAGCTATATACACAGGAACTGTAGAGTTCCGTGCACACATGACGAGGGTGTAACCACTTGACCGAGTTGAGAGTCGCACTCATCATCATATAACCACGAGGGGATGTGTACAGCAGTACTGATCTTACCTTTAAAAAACACACGTAACTTTAGAATAGTCTTATTTATCTATTTTCTTTATACGATGCCTGTCTGCGGTCCTATTTATCTACACACTTGTGAATTTGACACGCCCATCCACAGGTGATGCGGTGGGTTTTAGTTGTCCGTGCTGATTGATGAAACGCAGAGGCTACTTTGATGACTAACATAATCACTCGCATTCTTGTTGGGAATATAATTAACAAAATACACAAGCAGACAATACGCCACCTCCACATATCTATCCCTTCACGTAAAAAATGATTAAGTGTGGCTGGACTGCTGTGCAGCCGCACTGTGCAGTAATGGGGAGAGCCCAGAGTCCGAGATTTCCACCTGGATGGCTTCCCTGCCCACGCAAACCGTGTTTGTGATGCGAGATGCATAGGGACCCATATCTAACAGAGAGGGTCATTGCCTTTAAAATATCTGGCAATTCACGAGCATTGGTGCAAGCAAGCCTGACCCAGCAATAAGACACTGAATGTCAAGACAGGTCAAACATTGTTTTGCATTGAACCAATGCTGCTGAAATTATGCTCTGCCAAAGGGCCATGTGGCTACTGATGGGATGTGGAGGGACCGAATTGTCTTCGCGTTCATTTATTTACCACACGCATAGGGCCGACTGTGCCCCAGTGGTCTCACTGGTGGTGCATTTGAATGCATTGACGAGATAAACTTTTTTTCATATAAACAGAGATTCAAGCTCATGTTGTCCCAGTGTCGGGCACACACACCATAGGCACGTATCATGTGCTGCTTTGGAGTTTTCTTGCATCTTCCTTGACATGTATCGTGTTAAACTCACCCTCACAAATAGCAGCACAGTGCCAAGATACTACGGTGTACAGGCATCGGTTGCTGCTGGGCACACTTTAACTGAAACCGCTAATTTTTTTATTTTCCTCTTTTGAGTTAAATTATTACTGAAACTTGGATGATACATTTCATTTAAAGCTTGGGTGCCGCCATCTTGAATCTGAGAGGGTTTTGTTGCGGGCGTTTTCCCTGCTTGAGTTGGCTACGCTGCGGTGCCCGTCCATTCCTCCTCGCCCCCAACACCTCCTTCACCTGCACCTCACGCTGCAATATTAACAGCTCCAGCTATTATGTGACCAGTCAAATGTTGCCACCCTTCCCACCGACCAAACTCGAACACATTTCTCAGTCAGCTTAGGTCTATCAAAACCGTGCAGTATACTGCAGTAAACTTCAACACAATACCGGTACCAATTCCGGCCACCCGAACACATATGCCAATTCCTGGACAGTACGTGTTAAATCTGGATAGGTGGGAACCCTCGCCTTGCTAAGATGCCCCACTTAATAGAGCTCATTCCATTTGGCAAGCAGTCTGCATGGAGGACTGCAGCCTGCTCTAGCAAATGTGGGCTGTAAAAAGTGACACATTCCAAAGCATGTGTCAACCAATCACAGAGTTGTTAAATCTCATTTCAACTGAAACCGCAGAGGTGTTTAATCCTGTGCGACTTTTCCAAATAAATGGATACTATTGTCAGACAGATGGAAGCACGAACAATGCTACATTAAAGATTATCAAGGCTGATGGGTCAAGACGCCAAAAGTATCCTTGACATTTTAGCCGCTGGTAGTCATAGAGGTAAATATATTATTGGTGTTGATCAGCACTGAATCGCAGGAGAGATTATATCGTAGCTCGTCTGAACTTGATTTTATGAGTGCTATTACAATTGTCGTGTTATATTTGACGTAATCAAATGTGTTGCTTTGCCCCCCCCCTATCCCTTTGGACAGTGAGCCAGGCCACTAACAAGCTTATAGGGGCAGTGGCAGGAACCATTCTGGCGCTGGGAGTGATATTTGGAGGAACTGGGTGGGGACTAGAGTAAGCATTTCCCATCAGTGGCACCCAGTGATCTCTGCGGAGCTTGTCTCACTCTTCCAGTTCGTTTTCTTTCAATTTATCGCAGAAAGGTGGAAACAACATTACACCGTTTTATTTACACGTGCCGCTTCTTGTTCTTCAGCTTTTTGTCCCTCTGTGTCTCAGCTTTGTGAGTTCCATGCTGTGGTCAGACGCCAGCGTTGTACCCTGTGCCCTTGTGCCGTGTGCAGTGGTGCTGTTGGTGCTGTGATCTAATGTGTGCTCGTGATCCCTGCCGCCCTCTCGCCCTTGCATGCCTTCTCACTCTTTCTCCTCTGGGCGATTGTGGGGCATCACAATAGAAGTGGAGCAGTATGCCTACGAGTGCCTACGAGTGCAAAACTTTCACAGTTCTTTCGGCGTAAGGCACCTAAAACACATTGTCACCTTGAGTTCAGAGTTTCAGGCCTCCCTGGATACTGTTGCAAGCAAGAGTCCTTGAGTTATCACTGTTACATTATGTGTCTTTGTGGGGGGTTTGTTAACATTTGGTTTCATACAGTTGCAGTTAAAGGGGCGATTTTGGTGGTCTTTTCCCCTGTCTTCCCAATTTTAAGAAACAAATAACCGCAGTTTAATTTCGACGTGCGTCCAGGAACGGGCTGGACGCAGCAGCGTGTCACGGCGGCGGGAGTGGCCGAGGGGTTGCGCTCTTGTCTTATCCCTGTGCTGTGCGCAGCGTGTTTGGTGTGTCATCCCGATGTCGCCCCTCCCCTCCGCCCCCCTCCGCTCCTCTCCTGTCGCAGGTCCTAGTGCTGCCAATATCATTATAGGCTCCATCGCTGGTGCCATCCTGGTGGGGGCGGTTGTCCTGGGGGGGACAGGATGGGGCTTTAAGTAAGCACTGTGGCATGCTTCTTTTGACTTGCCTGCACTTTTCCTTACTAGCCTGGCTTTCCCTAGCACTGCTTTGCTGCTGCACTACACTCCGGGACGCGCGGAGGCAGACGCAAAACCGAGCACACGCACCGCACATGCATGCAGCAAATGCACGGCCATAGACGTATGGTGCGTGCCACCCGCTTGCACGCGTCACTCAGCCAGTGTGCTTACCACCAAGCAGCCGGTAAAATATCTACGCTATTTATTTACAAGACATATCGACGCGAATATATTACACGTATACATTCTAAAGGACGCAATACGTGCAATCTACACGCATCCTTATCGCGTGCGTTTTTCTGCACACACGCTCAACTGTTGCCGTCTAAAGCCTGCACCCACACGGCAGACTCGCGCATTAAACACACGCCGCGGCCGCCTTTGCAAAACGCGTCCCTTCTCGACAGTAGCGTCAAACGAACGTGCGCAGAGAGATTCGTCGCTCGTTCCGTTGGCACGCGCGCATCAGCCATGCGTCTAGCGGGGACTCGGGAGCAAAACGACGACGTTGCTTCTGAGCACAAGTGTTGGGGAAACAATGTTTCTGCTGTCATGTTGCCACGTGCTATTGTTTGTGTATGCACGCTATAACAACGTACTGTGTGGTGGCTAACAGCTGCCAATGCGAGTGATGTGGTGACTGGGCTTCATGAAGACTTTAAAACCTCTCCAAGCCAGACTCAGTGAAGCTGGTATTTGGGGTATGCCAGGAAAGCTGGCCAAAAATATTTGTTGTATTTAAATTTACATGCCGGAGGATACGGTATTCTGTGATGACTAACTAATGAAAATATAATGAACTAGAAACATAACATTTATTTAAAAATATATTTTCTCAATGATTGCGAGTGCAAGGCCATGGAGCGACCAACGCACGGGGCGAGCGCGCCCTGCTTGGCCCAACCCTGTCACCTCTCATTTATTTTGCCATCCTTTCCAAACTGTAAATCTGGTTCGTTAAATAGAATATTGTCTTGCGGTATGTTTATTTTGTAAATTAATGTAAATAAAATTTGACGCTGTAAGAAATATTATCCAATATTTTTGTATATTGCTTTAATTTTTTTGATACATGGAATACATTTTAGAGATAAATAACTGGGAAACACGTCAAGCGTTACTATTGTAAATACCGTACAGTCGTTACCTTAAAATTATTTTTCTTCAATTGTAAATATGTAAATAATTAATAGTGGTTGCTTAATAATGTTTAAGAGTAATGTACTTGTACATGCAAATGGATATCTTGGTAATTATTCAATTATTTGGTCTATGCCAGACATCTCCATCACCAGAAAAGCTCTCCCCGAGTCAGTCGGTCTTTGAGAGGTTTTACTGTATGAGCAGCTGTCTTGAGGATTCCTTGAATTAGGAAGACCTTCATGAGTAAGGTCACTCGTGATATCAGCACGTTTAAACCTGATGTCGCAATTCTTAGATTAGTATTTTGTAGCAGCAGATAGCAGGCACTACCATATGCGCTATTGGGATTTTTGAGAAGACATCTGTTGGAGAAAATACAAAGCCCTTTGCATCGATAATTATAAACGCGACAAGGGAGAGCACAAACCTGAGACGACCGCCTCGACACAGACACGTGACTTGAGATGAGACTCAAGGGACGAGAGTGTTGGCTGTGGTTTGTCGGGACGGTTATGGAAATTCTACCACCATCAGCATTAGTGCTGCCCTATAACTGGCTTGACTTTTATGACTGAAACTATGTAACCAAATGTTCGGGGCACAGATACATAGATTTGTTTTACCTCATGTATAATTGGAAAAAAACTTCCAACATTTATCTTTTGTAAAAAAATAATTTCACAGAATTTGTCAGTACACGACAAAAAATGCCGTCTCCACAAAATATAGACTAATATCTGACAGGTCAGTTGGTATTGTTTGGTTATAAGGCAATGGATCTGATGATGGTGGTAAAGATCTTTCTAAGATTTGTGTACAGGATGCACTTTCAGTCCGATGGAGAAACCAGACTTTGGTGCTCAGCCGAATGAAACGACGACTTTCTGTGCATGTTTTTGTTAATAGTAAAAAATAAAAGCACATTTCTTAATTTGTAAAATATTAATGGCTCGTGCAATGAACTGTGGACATAAGTACATCCTTTGTGCAAAAGCAGTCACAAGATAACTATTTCAATGGCACCAATTATTTTTGGTTTCCAAAGGAAACTTTAAACTCGATGGAATAAAACAATGTCACATCAAATTATCGCGGCAAACTCTTCTTTGTAACAATTATTCCAATAAGTGAAAGGCCTCGATCTGTTTCAGGCATGTTCTAAAACACTAAAGTCAGAGAACCTTCAGGCAACAGAATTAGCTCTTGCTCCTTTACAAGGAGATGGCACCAATCGTTAACGTTGGCAGTTTGTTCTTCAGTGTCAAAAAACAAACATGCCCCTTTGTTGACACTTTCTGTTGGAAAATAACATTCGCGGGTACTATACAATTGTTACCCATCATTGTATCGTCGCCTAATTTTGCACTTACATAAAGAAAATGTATTTCAAAGGGGACATTACATTGCACTGCTGAGTAATGCTAATGAACTACAAAATACTCAAGCATATGTGACCTGATTCATGAAACGTTATATTGACCATCTACAAAAAGCCCCCTCGTTGCATATTGTTTTTGATGGTTCAGTTTTTTTGTCATTGGCCAAGTGGCTTTCTGCCACTTGTAGAATGCACACACCAGGCTCGCATTGGACACACCACAGTGGTCCAAAGCGGTCGGGGCTCGGAAAGCCACAGCCAAGGCCGCCACTCGGGAGGCTGCCGCCCAGGTTGACACGACGCCAGCGGTGACCCACCGCTCTGGGGGACCCCCACACGGCAGTTCTACTGCCCCCCCCCCCATCTGAGAGGAGCTGGTGCCCGGCGTGCACACTGCTGTGCAATGCACTTTGCAGTGCACGGAGCAATGTTTCTGCTTGCGGAATCGTGCAATAGCTGGTGCCACTACAGCCGTGCGACTATCACCAGGATGAGGAGGTTGTGAGGGGGGAAATCTGTGGTGCATGGAGGGGGGTGGGTAACATTCGCGGCTGAGGGGTGGGGAAAAAACATAACTCATGGAATGGTCACAGTAAACAGTGGGACTATGTCCATTTTAAAAACTGGCTATTTTTTTAAATTCGAAATAATCTTTTTTTTTTACAAAAACACAATTGAAATAACAAATGAAACCTATTTTTAAAATTTAGTTATTTTGTTAGTTTTTTTATTTCAGTCAATTAGGATATAATACTTTGGAAAAAAAATCTAAACATGCGTGCCTCTTTTGCATAGGGTTTCCCAACGCGTGCACACGCATATGTGCACGTATCGTGTGTGTTTAGACAACTCTGGCTGTGGGCGGGGATGGTGATGTCATAATGCGGTGACACAATTCCCTTGCTCTGCCGCCCACCGGGGTTCGTGACGTGTAACTTGAGAGTGGCGCATGTTGCAGAAAGTTTCTTCCGGCAGATTTTCTGTAAAGTTACATTCTACTTAATCGAGAAGTGGGCATGTCGTGTGTTTGATATGCATTGGCATATGCAGGAGGAGAAATCCCTTATTTACGCATATAGCCATGACGAAAAATCTCATTTATACACAACACATATCGCCATTTTACCAATTTCTGATCGAGAGTTTAAATAAAATCACATGGCGTGAGCCATAACTTAAAATTAAAATGTGTTTCACTAAACTAGTTTAAGTAAAAGCCCAAGTTTTAAACTCAATCCTGAACACATCCAGTTATTTTATCTCATCGTGCTAAGCTTCTGCAAGACAAAGTAGGCGCCATTTGCAGCAGCGCTGTAGTGCGTTGTTCATGTGGCTTTGCAATCCAGGCGCTCGCTCCTGCCAGACAGGTGAAGCCGCCGTTATAGGGGCACCCTCGCACCGCTCTTGCAGGCATTGCATGATGTCGCCCTCCCACAGGCTACATGCATAACCATTGTTTTGCCTATGCCTTGAGTAGCAAGAGGAAATGTTGTATGTACCCAGAGGGCAGGCCTAACTTTACGGGTAAACCCGGTTTTTCTATGGTGAGAACACGCCATCGTTTAAATATAAATTGTGGAGCGGTGGGTAGCATGGGATTTTGCCAGTGCTGTACTTTGCCACGCGTTCCTACTGGGCATGTCTGTGACTGTGAGTAGAATCAGTGGCACATACCCCGCAGTATAAAGCATTAATAGATGCTCACACGACCCTCATTCCTTCGCCATCTCTCCACTATTAGCTGCTTCTATGCCTTGACATTTGTAAAACTGCACGGTGTCAATTAGGCAACTTACCAGGCAGCAAGAGCTAGGTTACGGTCCATATCCATGTCAAGATGATAATCTACAAATGTATTTTCATACTATGAGATCTCTTTTACCAGTGGCAAAATATAGTAGTAGGTTTTTACCCTTTTAAACTGGTACAAAACTGACACCTTTATTCAAGGCATCATGTTTGCAATAACCACAACACAAGTAGTCAAAAAAAGGTTATTGCAAACATGATGCCTTGAATAAAGGTGTCAGTTTTGTACCAGTTTAAAAGGGTAAAACCCTACTACTGTATTTTCATAGTCTGGTAATATCCACTTGAGAAAGTTCTACTCCTGAGCTCGACGGTGGCACAGAGGACGAGATGCTCGCTAGGCGGTGGCACCTCCTGCGGACCGGTGCCCGTGTCCGCGCCGCTCCGCGCTGTCTGCTGTTTGATTTCCCTCGCCGCTGTCCGCTGCCCGCTGCCCGCTGCCCGCTGCCCGCTGCCTGCTGCCTGCCGCCTGTCTGTCCGCACCACGCCCGCCCGCCGTGGGGCGCCGCCGACAGCGGCCACAGCCTCGGCACCTCGAGCCGACACGGCGCAGAGATCCCCGTGGCGTTCATTCACGGTTGACCCATCTGTGTAATAGATTTTGTAAAATGGATATTTGATGTCTAAATGCAGCACCCCTACATTTGTACTTTTTACGTGTGTGAACGACTGATATCATGCAGTTAACTTTAAATGCCTTCTGTAATACGTGTACCTATTGCAAACACATAATAAAATGTTCTTAAAAGTGTGTTGACATTGCAAATAAATATTTACGTACCAAACACAAGTAATGACGTATATGTGCATGCGGCTGAGCTGTAGCACGCGTTCGCCGCTTGTGGCAGAGGTTCGCGGTTTGGGCCCAGCGGCCGCCCTGGTTAATACGGCGGCTGTGGGTGTGTTGACCTTAAACGGTGACGCGCCGTTCGTTTCACAGTGGACGTTTAAGATCCCGCGATGTTACTTGAAAACGAGTCGGCCACAATGTGTGCCAGAGTCACGGTCTACATTTGGCAAATTTAAAAATACTGTAACTCACAAATTATCTAAAGGAGAAACTCCACGTGACAGCATCGCCCCGTATCCACATAGTAAAGTTGACCCCCGCTGTGAAATAATCGTGCCTTCGTTAGAGCCTCGCACTATGAGAATGGCACATATACCAAATGTGCAAATGATTGCTAAGCTATAGCAGGAATTGTGTGGGAAGACCATGAACAGCTTCCTGTCTGTGGCCCATGCTTCCCACAGCGTGCTTCCCGTGTGCTCATTGCACACACACGCCGAGGTTGTGACAATTCTGCACAACCAATAAACACTGCAAAATATTGTTTGGGTGGTAATGCTATGATGTTGATGGTGAAGTCTACGTATGGAATTGTATGCACGTAAGTTGTGTACGCCTGTCTCTTACATTACCGAAGAAGTTATTTGTTGGCAACCGATATGCAGGTGTAGACAACCGATGAACCAATGTGACAAGTGTGCCACAGGAAGACAATAATGACGTGTAGCCAATGTGGGGTGCATCACATTGACAGTCTACTTAGCGCATCGCCACGCCGGCCGCTTCTGTTGCATTGGCTGGAATGGTGCAGCCATATTCACTACGCGCACCGAGGAGCTTGGAGCGCGCCGCCACTGTTTTGCTGTCCATGTGCACGTGCATCGAGCGGCAGCTGGAGAGCTCGGGGAATGGCAGCAAGCAGAGCCTGACAGCCCCTGCTTGAGGAATGCCCCCTCCCCTGCGTGACGGACTTGGCTGCAGCCCACGGGACCATGGTCCCTGTGTGGCCGGGAGCCCCTCGAGTCCCTGCTTGCTGAATGCCCCACATCCAGCCCATGGGGAGAATGAGCTGACTTTTCTCTTCATCCATACCGTCCGTCCGATGTTCTACTTAAATGTCCCTCCTCCATAAGTGTTTCCTTCTTTTTGTGAATCGAGCCATGCATACAGCTAAGAGCAGTATATGGTGTGGTGCATGCCTGCATACAGCTAAGAGCAGTGTGACCCTGATTGGTTGGCACCTTGAAGCAGCATTGTCTGGACAGCATGTGGTACTCCGCTTGTGGCAGTCGGCATGAACGTTGGGGCTTGCCCTGCAGCATGCATCACATATGTACCTACGCAGCTGTATCCATGGCACAATAACTTGACATTTTATATCAACCCCGCTTTTCTTCGACAGTTAGGGCCAGGACATCGAATACTTTATAAATGAATGTGTACTATAATGTAAGTTATAAGTTAAAGCCGAGTGCTCTAATGGTGATTGAAAAGTAATATCCCGATTTTTAATCTTATGTTTCGGAAGTACTAATTGTTTTAATGACTAAATATTGTTTGAACCAGTTCTCCTGGCCTTAACTGCAGCCCTTTTTCAGTGTGCATGTGGGGATGCACATTGGGACCGGTGAACGTATAAGTTGTTCAGGTAAATCCATCACCTGTAATTCTAACTCTAATCTTCTCTCTCCCTGCCTGCGTCGGGAAGGAATATCCGCAAGAGAAGGTATGATGCTGAGCAGCAGTAGAGTGCAGCCATGCACTGCACTCTGCCTCACACTCGGCACAGTGATGACGTGCCGCTGCAGTTCATGTCACGAGGGCCCTCGCAGTGGGTCCGTACGTAGCTCCACTGCCTCCAGTTCTCTGTGCAGTCCAAAATACACTTCTTTGCAAGTAATTTCCACGTTTTTATATCTCATTCCAGTACCTGTGAATAGTAATAGTGGAACTCAACATGATATGCCTGGGATTCAAGTAAGCAGGCTTTAAAGCACTATTACAAATTTCCAGATATGTTTAGTTTGTAAAACATGGCGTTTGGTATTCCACTTTAACATGCTGCAACAACAACGCCTATTGTTTATCATGGGCGCGATCATGCAATGTTTTGTTTTCTCAAAAGGAATGGCTTTTTTTAACCTTCACTTGAGATGGCTGCTCTAATGTTTTATTTGCTCAGGTCTTCTTACACATTGCTAGTTGCCTGTTTGTAGACACGGGAGTTGCGCTGTTGCAGCGATGTGTTTCACAACCCTACCAACATCTGAGACCGCCCTGCTAAAGGGCACACGAGGCATAAAGAACGCTGTCTGAACTGGAATACAAGCTTGCACCAAAAAGTGTAATGATGTTTTAGCAATGTGGTCCATCACTTGCCATTTGGAAGCTACTCACATGATGAGCTCTGAGCTTTGTTCATTCAAACACTGATGAGCGGTGTGCCGTTGCCAAATAGAAAGGCATGTCGCATAGCAGCCATGAGCTAATGGCAATGCCTTGCCACACCGCCACTTATTTACCGCCATCGTGGAGGGAGGGTGCACACTCACTACTACGGCTTTTGGTGACGGCAGGCGCCACCAAGTGACGATGAGAAGGGGCCTCGCACCCGGCACACAATGCTAGGCACGCTGGCATCGTTGTGGCATTTCAAATATTTCGTGAGCCAAATTTAGAATTTATTTAACCTTAAGATGAAAATTATTCATGTTTTTGCCATCTGAGAACAGAATCATATATGATATATTCCAGAAATTAGTATGGCGATGTTAATTTTCTGCCGTGTTATATAAGTTGGTTAGCTAGACATAAGTGCAACAACCAAGTTGATAACCATTACTCTGTTTCCATTGCCACACATGTCATTTTTTATTGTTAATTACTAATTAAATCTGTAAATCATGAGGAAAACTCGTAAGAAAATTATAGTGCAGGCTAGAAAACCACAAGTTTTAAACAGCACAGAAAATTATAAAAAAGCATACATCCATTGTGAATTATGCAGTATTTTGATGGTGACCTAAGAGCAGAGGACCACAGTTAACCTCACCATGGGAACCTCATTTGCCAGTAAAAATATGATAATTGGTTTTTTATCCTTCTATCTGGAAACAAAACTGACACCTTTTTTACAAGGAGTCATGTTATAACCCATGTGAGACTAGGCTCTAAGGAAAGCTGTCTCAGGTGTGGACCAATCAACTTCAAGGATAGTGCACATTTTCAGAGTTATGTTTTTTTTTGCATTATGACTGCAGGTATTGTGGTCTATGCAAACATGACTCCTTGTAAAAAGGTGTCAGTTTTGTTGCCAGATAGAAGGGTAAAAAACCACAGTTAACCTCTTTAGAAAATTCTGGTGGATTTTTGCATACTGTGCAAAGGCTGTGCTATATTTGTCTTGGTGTTTAAAACGTATGCCAATCACTGATTGACACTTTTTAGATGTATCATGGGACCTCCTTTGCCAGTACCAAAATATGAGAATAGGTTTTCCCGTTTTTTCTGGCAACAAAACAGCTGTGTTAAGATGTTAAAACACAAAACTGAAACCTTTTACAAGGAATCATGTCTGCATTAACCACAATACTTGTGGTCAGAATGAACAAACACTCTGATAATATATGCATTGTCTTTGAAACTGATTGGTCCACACCAGAGAAAGCTTTCTATTGAGCCTCGTCTAACACCTTTTGGCGTCCTCTGGTCTAACACCGTTTGAGACGAGGCTCAAAAGAAAGGTGTCTCTGGTGTGGACCAATCAGTTTCAAAGACAATGCATATATTAGCGTTTTTTTCTGACCACAAGTATTGTGGTTAATGCAGACGTGATTCCTTGTAAAAGGTTTCAGTTTGGTGTTTTAACATCTTAACACCTGTTTTGTTGCCAGAAAAAAGGGGAAAACCTATTCTCACTTTGTAGATGTTCAATATAAATGAACGTCACATCCCGATATCGGCCAATGAATGCCAGCTGCACTGATCAGTGTTGTTGTCATTGTTAGTCTGTGTGAGAAGGTTTGTTTTCTGCGCTCATTCTGAGTGTTACCCCATACGAGGTGGCTCATGCAAGAGGTCCAAACCAGCACCGATATTTATCTTTTTCACCAAACCTGTCTGGCTTGACGTTACTCAACCCAAATCAGCCGCACTTCATCAGAGCATATTTATATATATATGTAGAGCCAAGTTGATTTGCATTCGCAAATATTTGGCCTGGGAACAAAATATTTTCTCTAGCATTCATCCTTGCATGATGCTGCTGCTTATTCTTTTGTTTTCCTACCATGAAACGAATGTTCTCTTTGTGCACATTCGTTTGCATTTGCCATCAAATGGCTTCTCTGGTATCTGCTTGAATTAGCTGTATAGTAGTAGCTTATTCATCACATCTTTGCTCTTTATGATTTATCATAGATGTGGGGAAATTGGACATTAACACGTTGGCATTTGATTTTCGTAAATAACGCATGAGTATTTGTGATAGATATTCAATAATTCAGATTTGTATTATTGCTCAGCCATTTAAATAATTATATTTTGATCCTGCATTCTCAACCATGACTCCCATAAATCTGAAATGTAGGAGAAGAAAGGCCATTTGATCATATAATATAATGCTCATCATATTTAACAAAATCAACACACAGTCCAGCCCAGAAACCCACACTTAACCTAAACGCGAGATTACACATTAAAGTGGGGGCTACATTTTCCCAATCCTAGCCAGCTGGCGCAAAACGTAATCAAGTAAACTAAACACATGGCTGAGAAAACGTTTGTGTCCGATACATAAGCCACGTAAAGCATCCGTCCAGTATTCAAATGTGCAAACATTCGCATCACCGCGATGCGACTGGGCGAGGGCTTTTGTGTGTCCGTGACTCGGCGGCGTGGGGCCTGCGAGCAGCTGTGAGGCTCCTCATCGAGCTGCATCACGCCTCTCCTCCTCCTCCTGCTGCTGCTGCCCCAATGGGGCTCGCCATGCAGTTATTACACAGAGCTACATTTTTTGCACTACTTGTGAAACACGTAATTTAAGTTTTGCGAATCTGTATTTTTTTGCTATAAAAATATAAAAACAAAAAGAGATGTATATACACTAAGTACAGTAGTTTTGAGGGTGAACTGTTCAGAAAGAAAATCAATATTTGATAACATTCTATCGTTTCACAAAAGTGTTGACAATTCGCAGTTTGAAACCCATTGTGATCATCAAGGTCAGCCAGTCAGGTCACCTTCATACGGGAATCCAAAGCTACATTTCTGTGAAACTGTGAAACAGTCGTACTGCCAGCGATTTCAAAATCGTAGATCTCTGTCCAATTCCAATCACACCACCGTGTCACATTGACGTGCCTGTGTACAAACATGTGCATGTTTAAATGCGAGATGCGTGCACACATGTTAAGTGGTGCATGGATGCATATATAGCGATAGACATCTGTTAACACATGCCATTACAAACGTACAATATCCATTCTAAGAGGCACACATTTTCAACAGCGAGTGATTGAACTGAGAGGAACCCCTTGAGAGGAGGACGCAGGCGAGCTGCTATTTGCCACGACGCTGCCGAGAGGGGAAAGGCCACGGGCAGCAGCAGCAGCCGCGTCGCGTCGCGTGCCTGGCAGCAGGGACCGTTGTAGGCCTCGCTGACTTTACTCAAACTGCCATTTGTACATTACTACTCCTAGAACACGTTTCATTGTACATTTAATGCAACTTTAAAAAAAAAAAAATGTTCATACGCGGAGGGTGATAAATGCTGAAGTCACTTTAAATTTGGTAATTTGGCAACGCATATTGGTAAATGATTGCGTTCCGCGCCTAGCGTATCTACCGTGTAACCAAGTCGAAACTGGCTGCCAGTTGTAGGGTTATGCTGCCAAGCTGCATTCTCTTTAGGCCGTTCGCCTCCTAGTCACCAGGAGATGGTAAAGTGACTTCCTGTGTCCGAGGTAGGCCATGCTGCTGGCCACAACACACTGCCATGCAGTGTGACTGGACGCGATACTCATAATAATTCACTTTAAAAATGCAAGCAGCTTTAAATTAGAATAATGGGTATTTAACAGAGGTGTGGACTCGAGTCATGTGACTTGGAATCGAGTCAGACTCGAGTCATGAATTTGATGACTTGCGACTCGACTTTGTCCCACCTATGAGATGTGGACTCGAGTCATGTGACTTGGACTCGAGTCAGACTCGAGTCATGAATTTGATGACTTGCGACTCGACTTGGACTTGCATAACAATGACTTTGTCCCACCTCTGGTATTTAATAATGGGTCTTGTTGTAGTATCGATCATTTGTCACATTTTATATATCCTATTTAGTTTAAAATAGTATTTAATGTCACAGTTTAGCACGAAGGCTTTCGCGACCAATATCATCCATAATACAGGGTTTTTTTGGGTTAGATCGCGTAAATATAAATGTGTCATTAAACCCACCACCACCCGACACACCGGTGTGTTGGAGAGCAAATCCACAAATGTTGTGGATTTGCAAATCCACAAATGTTGTGCCAATCCACAAATGTCGTGGATTTGCTCTCCAACACACGGTGTGCTGTACTAATAATGAATTGGCATGTTCTGTTTACGTGACAAACCTTACTCATTGGCTGTTGGGCGGTGGCAGGTTTAACGACGCATTTATCCATAATAGGTTTTTTTGGGTTATGTTTACTTGATCTAACCAAAATAAACTGTATCATTGATTCTATGTCACAGTTAAGAAACTGTAATGACAGCCTAAAATAATGTTGACATTTGCACATTTCACAATGATAATAGAGTAGATATGTCTGTATCATGTCTCCAGACGTACTTAATGTCCCATGTTGCATGGGAATGAAAATTAGGTGCAATGATGTGAGCGTGATAAAAAGGGTACAGTGACACGCTTAAGTTGAGGGAGAAGACAGCGATTGGGGCCCAAGTTGCGTAGACGGGGAGGGGGGGGTCCTGAAGGGGCTTGCCCCAGTTTTTCAAAATCTGGGGGGAAGTTTCCTCTCCCAACCAGTGTTCTGTCGACTTGTGGTCGTTCTTAGAACCACAGCACCGCCTCTGTTTTCGTGATCGGAAACTCAGTGCGATATCACGTACCCCACGATACGAACACGTAGCAAAAAAGGTTTCGCAATATAGTATTTGGTTATCCCTATATATACATATTTAAATGTAAAATTTTGTTATCAATTCATCGTTTTTTTGTGTGTGTGCTGTTTGTAAAACGTCGGCCAATGAAGACACGTGTCGTGTACACGGAGAGGCGTGTGGTTCCTGAGCCACTTCACTAGGTCTCAAACGATGACATTCAGGGTGTTTATTTGACTGCCTTTAAACAATGACATATTTTTGAGTATTAGTTAAAAAGAATCATACTACATGGAGACGACTCTACAAACCAGCAAAGTTGATTTCCAAAGTCTATATTTACAAAGAGATGTAAGCATAGAAAAGCATGGTGTTTTACCAAGTGTCTCTGTGAGCAGCAACAGTCCTGCTGTGGCCTTCTCCCCCGTGCCCTGAGCAGGCTGCCCACGCTCACAGCATGCTGCCCCTGCTTCCATCTATCCACACCGAGATTGACTATTTTGAGACCTGTTTCGACGTGTACTGTCTCTCATTACAGCTCAGACCATTGTTACCGCTCAGCCCATTGTTACCGCACGCCGGCAAATTGATGCTCAGTGTAACAAATCACTTTACCAATACTTGACAATTTTACTGCAATTGTAGAAAAGCTTGACTGTATGCAGTTTCAGATTCGTATACATTGATTGTGCACTGATTGAGTTCTCAAGACTGATTACGATGTGAAGATTGACTATTTTGCGATTTTTTGCGATTGTAAATTGCCAATAATATTAAACTACCCCAAATTCCAGGATACGAGACGTGTACCCACAATGCTAGCGAGTCGGCAAGCGCCGCTAAGGTGAGCAGTCTTCTGTGCACTCGCAGACCAAAATAGTCAATCTCTTGTCCCGCTGTACCTACTACATGCTTCTGTCTGTTTAATCACAACATGTGCATGACAATAAATTGTATTTGTTTAAATCATAACACAAGTGCTCTTTCCTCTTTATGATAATCACGTGTGTTTACTTTAAAGGCTCGTGATTCAATATTTAATGTAAAACTCGAAGTGAAACGGTGCCTCCAGTCTCAAACAAGCATTAGGGCAACACTCATCTCTGGGCATTGCCATGATGCAGTGGTGGAAACTCCACATTTCCATGGTGGGGGCCAGCCTATCCAGAGGTTGACCACTGTTGGATTGCCACGACATGGTTCTCATTGGGCTTGTACTCACTCAAAACCAACATTTTAACAACCTTGGATTGAGTTAAGCACTCCTATAAAATGCCACACACCCATGTAATTCAAAGCTATAACACGATATATGGAAATGTGCTTTGAGGGTGCATGCTTTAAAAGGACGATATCTCATTATAAATTTTAACAACAATAATATACAGCTGTTTGTAAACCCACTTCTGGATGAAGGCCTTTCCATGCCGTGTCGGTTCTCTGGGTAGTTTGACCATACTTCGCCAAGTTGGTCAGTGTCGTTTGGAAAAGAAGGGACCAGAAAGAGTTTAGATATCACTCAGCAATGATTCTGGCCATGGCTGGAAATCAAACTCGGATCACTGTTCAAAGAGCGATCCGCTAACCGCTGCCCCACTACTCCCCCAAATTCTAATCGCAATACCCAATATTGAATCCAAGCCTCTGCTGGAATCCTTCAAACTCCTTTTCAAAGTGTGGCTTGCATCCTTATATCCAGTGCTAGGTATTTGTCATCCTCGCATACACAATCAGTGCTGGAGCTTTGTAATGTAGTGAAATCATACCTTGTGCTACATGTTGCAATATGTATGATATGCAATCGTCTTTTCATACAACACGCTCATCCGCAATGTTCCATATAATCTCAAAAATCATTATTTTATAAGTGCATCCAAATTCATTGTTTATTTTCTTTACCGAGCTGAACCTAAACTCAGCTTGATAATCTTCACTTGACTTTAAAAATCCCTTTGCTTTGCTTTTATACAATTCTTTATTTTAAAGATAAAGTACAAGGGGAAACCCCCCATCCTAAAATATTTGCAAGATTAAAGACCTTACTGAAGCTACAGGCCATAGACAATGTACGTAAACAATTTACGGGCATGGAATGTATTCAGAGCCAGTGGTAGAAATGTATTCAGAAGCAAAATAGAAATATATTCAGAAGATTAGATGTAGGTGATGCGTACTGAAGCGGTCCTGTTATGCCACAATCCATCTCACTCCTGCCAATCGCCTGATATCACCACTCCATCTCCACGTCGGTCGTCCTCTCGGATGCATTCTCTCTCCTCAATGTGCAGCATGAGCGCTCCGCGGCATGCGGTGCTTGGCAGGAGAGGGCACAGCAGCCGCGTGATGATGATCATCGTCATTTGTTGGCATTCGTCATCAACTTCATCATCATAAACCCACCATCATCTTCAATCCAACACCACCATCATCATCATCATCATCCTGTGCCTCTTGCCCACAGACTATTGCGGATGATAGGAGGAAATGACCTGTGGATAATATGAGTTTTCGCAAATCGATTCTGGCCATGGATAACGGGAGTCATGCATCATCGGGGCATAGATATTAGGATCCCGACTGTGCATGTAGTGAAGCAAAGCATTACAGGCTAACGCGGCATGCACGTGCTTCAGGTGATGTGGCCAGCAACGTGACCCGTCACCTTTCTCTTTCCAGTTACGATTTTAACACACCTCACCAGGAACGCATTTAAGGCTGAGTCGACCTAGGGGATTCCCAGAACAAGTACAGATACTACTTGCCGCCGATGTTAGCAGTGGCTAGGAATCGAACTCGCTACTCCCCACCACACTCACCCTCACGCGCTGCTCGGATGGCAGAAGTTTTCAGTGTACAAGTTGGGACCAAGCGAGATGGTTGAGGAGGCCGTGACCTCGCGCGAAATGAGTACAGGACAAGACAGGGATAGTGAAGCTATGCTGCCTCCCTACCTGCTTAAGCAGAGCGGGTACTGCAGACAACACTAGTTACATGTATATCCAGTTCCGAAAAAACATGTAATTTAATTAATATTGATATCGCCATGAAGTTAATGATCCTCCTTATTATGCGTGTTCACCCAGGAGGGCCTCACTGAGTCACAATAACCGTGTTCGAGTCGGGCGCAGTGCTGCTGTCTTTCATCCCAACTGAGTCATTTGCAGAAGTATTTTTCAGCATTGGGAAGTTTGGCCAATAGCAGCAGCACTGTGCGTCTCATAAGCTACGGGGGGAACCGGAGAACCCAGATAAAACCCATACAGAATATGGACACCCTTCTTGCTGCGAGGGACACGTTTTACCAGATTTAGATTGTAAGTAGAGCACAGGAGATCTGAAGACGATGTTTTACAAGGCTGCTGATCGCAAACCGAGCTGTTGCACAAGAATGGGTGAGGTTACGAAGCAAACGAGCAAACGAGATTGATGTGCACACTCTCAAACATCACAGTCCTGTGCAAGATTCCTGAAGTGTGACAACAATGGCAGATGCTGGTGGCTCTGTTGCGCCTCGTAAGGTGAATCACAGCCCTTGCAGACTGCACTGTGTGGAGGATGGTAATCAGCTGTGGGTGGGACCGTAGCAGAAGTGCTTGGTCGAGCAGCAATAGGTAAAAAAAATTGAAACCGAGTTACGGTATCTGTAAACTAGGGATAGAATAAATCTAAACATAACTGATGATGGACGCTTGTGTTGCGCCCGAAACGTCGTGATTTATTTTATTTTCTACCCACGTGACTTTACCGAAATAACCAAAGAGTATGGATTCCTGCAGTCACGAAAGCTTCAAATCAAGATTATAACTTAATAAGAGGGAGACCGGGTCAGGATAAAAATTCGATCTAGCAAAATAGAGGAAATGCAAGATGCTAACAAAGGTGAGTGCATTTTCACACGCACGTTAATAACGTTTATAATCCAGTGCTCATAAATCCGTACTAAGGTAAAATTGTATTGCTAGGGTTCATCAACAGATTTCCGGAGTGTCATCATCTCTCATGACCTTGCGATGCAATTATCCATCTCGCTCTCTGCACATGAGCTGATTCTATCGCTCCATTTCTGCATTGATCAATCCGTTGGTCATGTTCACTCCTTTGGTTGCCAGTCTCAAGCACCGCCCATAATCCATGCAAGCAAAACGTTCTACCGAAGTCTGCTTACTTTTATCAACAGTCGATACGGTGTCTTTAACTTCCATACATTCTCTATTCTTCATGCAGCTCCCTGATTCTGTGGACTTGTCAGCTTTTGTTCTTTTGTTAAGCAATTTTCCATGTTTCTGATCCACATTTCACGATCAGCTCCCATCTTGTGACCTCTAATATTGGTATTTTGTTGATATTTACCATAACACAAGTGCATTGGCTGTTGTTATTATTATTATTATAGGGCCCTGTTTAAAATGCTTGACATTTCATTACGACCACCGCCCTCCTTAGGAAGTATCTGGATCTCCCTCTGGTATAAAAATAAAGATTGCAATTTTAAATCCACGTGGGCTCATTATTAAATGAGCTGTGTTAAAAGTATGAGCACAGGAATGACAAAGACGGATGTGTGAGTTCACGTCCCAATCATTCGCCCCCACCGTGTGTGCTGTCTGTAGACAAAAGAAGTCTGGAGACGTGGACTCGGTGTACAGCGGCCTGCCGCCAGGCGTGAGCTCCAACTTCTCCCCAACAAACTCACGGAAGAGGTGCGTCTCAGCGTTGAGACGTTTGTCTTGCATCCAGTATCCTGAACGAGAACCACATATTGCACAATCACAAATGTATAACTGTGCCTAACTGCATACAAGCACAGGAGAAAAAGCTCATCGTTGACACGAAACGTGCTTCCCCATGTAACCAAAGTAATTGAGCCAACATGGCCTGGAAAGATGTTAGGGGCCTCATTTGTCAAACCCAGTGCATTCTACCCCCCCTCCCCCCACCGTCATGCCTAATGGTGTTGTCCTTGGTTGTGGTGGTGATTTTGTGATGACAGTGGTGGTGATGGTTACATGAAGGTGGTAATGGAAGTGATGCTTGTCAGGGAGCGGTAGTGTCGTGGTTAGCGGGCTGCGCTATGAACTTGGTGACCCGAGTTCGATTCCTGCTCACAGCCAACACCAGTGACCATTGTCTGAACCAATCCTGGGTCTCCCCTAGGCCGACTCAGCCTCAAATGAATACCTGGTGCGGTGTGTAAACATCGCCACTGGGGAGACAAATGCGGCTGGGCGTGGTGCTGGCCCCCCTCGTGTGCCATGCCAACGTCATAGGTGGTCGCTAACAGCACTTGCCCCAACAGTCTGTTCAGGCTATATGGGGGATCTTTGTCTTTCGTATTGGTGATGATGGTGATTGCAGTGATGATTCTGGTTCTGTAAATTGCTGCCAATGGTTGATGATATTGTGATTTCACGGCAACTATGTTACAGTTGAGGGTAGCCAGTTTGTTTCACTTGCATTTTACTGGAATGAGTTCAAGTTGAATGTCACCAACATCTAGTTGAAGTGTTCGTCGGGCTTCCCCTAGCAGGGAGGCAGGGATATTTCTTCATGGGTCAATTTTGAGTAAGAGTGGGGTCATCACTGCACCTTTTTTATCCCTTGGAGATCAGGAGACATTTTCTCAAGAATATATTCAACATTTGACATGCACCACATTCCTCCTAGGAGATCATTTGAAAGCCAGCCAACGGCTTTATCGCTTTAGTTAAGCTCTTTCAATGTTTTTGCCACGTCAATGTAATACATTTTATCATTCAAAGATTGTTTAATCTTGACCATTATGCCATTAAGACCTCACATAAACATTTAAGCTTAAGATGAATGCCATTTAAACATTGTTTTTACAAATTTGCCAGTACTTTTCACATGTAGGCTGTGTATAGACGGAATAGTAAGTTGTGTTATTTACTGCTCCGCATTTATGTAGTGTACGTGCATAAGGCCATTTCCAGTTATTACGTCCTCTATTTGATTTAATTGACTTGTTAAAGCCGAATAGAGTTCATAACAAGTCACAGACACCTCCTGAAAGACCCGATGGAGAAGATCCCTGGCTTTGATTGACCATGAAGCTGTTGGGCCACAGCCATAAACTACATCCACAAAAACCATGGCAGCAGATGCAGATACTTGATGCACCCATGGAAAAAATTAAAAACTATTGACTGTGTGACTGTGCTCACCCAGAAATCTAACACGGAACATGTAATGCCTCAATGTACAATTCACTAACACGAAGGAGGAAAAATAACAGTGATACACTCTGCTACTCCTGAAACAATTATCTAGCTAAACGACCTCATTCTAAAACTATTGCTTGGCATCAACATCAGCCATACGCAGAAGACTGGCAAAACATATCTATCTTAGAGTGTCACTTTCTTCATCACTTATGGAAATATTTCGATGGGCCTAGCTGAGTTGTAGGGGTCTATGGAGGTCAGGATTCTCTCGACTGCTCATAAAGGCAAAGATCTGAAATAAGGAGCACACGCGGTACCAGATGATTCATGCGTGGGCACAGGGCGAGGCCACGATGGCAAAAGACATTCCCCACTTTTGGACAACCTGGAAGATGTCTTCATCGCCCACGACTCGATTCCTTTCACCACAAAGCTGCCCGAATGAGATAGTCAGACCCAACTTTTTGTATAATTGTTTGAATTGTCCGTTACCTTTCCCAAGTAATGTATGTTTCTATGTTGAACTTATTTTGCACCGTACATAGCCAACCGTGCTGACTTGGGTGTCCATGTCTCAACGAGCACTCGGCAGCGCTATTCTCTGTGGAGACATTTTTTTTAGTCCTCATGAAGGGAACCAATGGAAATGAAGGCATTCTATTTGAGAATACAGATCTGTCGTGTATGAATTTAGTACTTGTTAAAATGTAATTTGTGAAATAAAAAAATGAACATTTACACCGAGTAATAATTCTAGCAAAAAAATGTATTCCTCTTCTTCACAAGAGGAAGTTTTATTAAATGTAATGCTTTTCATTCGTAGTTAATTTTTGGATTAAGCCACATAGTAATATTGGCGGCTAAAAAACTGTGTGTTCGTTGTAATGTTTTAGTTTGCATTGCACAACAACAATGTATAAGGCAACGCATGTTGAGCACATACAAGACATTTCCTGAATAGCCTTGGTGATTAATTTGATTTCCTCACTGAAGTGTTGACCTTTTTTGCAGCTGTCAGAAACAAATGATGACAAGGTCAAATGAAACTGACAATGGAGAAAAGTGCTTCTGAATCATCCACATGTATTTTAAATTGTAGCGCCTCGCCCTCCGGTTGAGTACACAAGGAATTGAAGCTGAATTCCGAGACCCTCGCCTCAGCGTCCTCGTGGTCCCACTCCGTGTAGACCCCCTCGCTGTCGCAGCCCAAGCCGCTCTTGCTTGCTTGGGGGCCGAGAGACGAGAGTGGTGATGGAATGACAGAGTGATCAGTGTTTCACTCTGGACACAGCTGCAAACATCTTTTTCAGGATTTTTTGCACTTTGTACAAATTTCCCCACTTATTGTGACACGATACTTCGTCAGTTTAACACGTAGCAGGCTTTCACAACCAATATTATTCATAATAAAGGTTTTGGGGTTAGATCGCGTTATTTATAGATGTGTTGTAACCCTGCACCACCCGACACGGCCAAACAGTAAAAAATGTTTCACGTTTACAAAGGACAAATAATTCACTACTTTAGCCCACCAGGTGTGTTGAAGAGTGAATCAACATCGTTTAAAATTTGAGTAGTACGACGTTTCGCTGGTAATTACCAGAGGTGTGGACTCGAGTCATGTGACTTGGACTCGAGTCAGACTCGAGTCATGAATTTGATGACTTGCGACTCGACTTGGACTTGCATAACAATGACTTTGTCCCACCTATGAGATGTGGACTCGAGTCATGTGACTTGGACTCGAGCCAGACTCGAGTCATGAATTTGATGACTTGCGACTCGACTTGGACTTGCATAACAATGACTTTGTCCCACCTATGAGATGTGGACTCGAGTCATGTGACTTGGACTCGAGCCAGACTCGAGTCATGAATTTGATGACTTGCGACTCGACTTGGACTTGCATAACAATGACTTTGTCCCACCTATGAGATGTGGACTCGAGTCATGTGACTTGGACTCGAGTCAGACTCGAGTCATGAATTTGATGACTTGCGACTCGACTTGGACTTGCATAACAATGACTTTGTCCCACCTATGAGATGTGGACTCGAGTCATGTGACTTGGACTCGAGTCAGACTCGAGTCATGAATTTGATGACTTGCGACTCGACTTGGACTTGCATAACAATGACCTTGTCCCACCTCTGGTAATAACATCCAGCTTCATCGGGCGATTTGCCAGAATGGTGAAGCTCTCCTCTCGCTCCCGGTCTTAAATAGAGCAGCAGCAGGGTGACGTCATCATTTAATTCATTCAGGTGCAGTGCCGATACTTCGTGTTGACAATAATCACGCCCCTTGCATCTACATAAGGCGACTAATGAAATGCCTCGTCAACGAAAGACGCCTTCCACCACATTGCATCTCAACCATTCGAGGGGCACCGTTCGGCAACGACTCACCTTGTGCTGCACACGGGCACGAGTCTGGCAGTCGGGAGTAAAGATTGCTCTGTGTCATCCCAGTTAAGTAATATGATTCATCTGTGAGTCACGCAATTCATTTATAGATATAAAGCAGATTGAACATTTATTTATTTAAATTATTCAATGAACAAGACAGTATATATTCCAGATCTGTATTCTACTACAGCTTTTCGAGATTGCATCTGCGGAGGTAGAGAGGATGAAAACTCTATCACAGATTATTTGGTATTGTATCGCACGTGTTAATGTTTTGAGTGCGTTCTCCTGGGCATTGTGATGGCTACAGTCGCAGTGTTCTGCGCGTTTCTTGTGCAGATCCAACGGCATCTCGCACTCGTGGAGCGAGCGCGTCCCCGAGGAGAAGCAGACGCCCGACGTGTGGGAGAACGGGCGGCCACGCAGCAACTCGTGGCAGGGTACGTCAGCTGCATGGCCACGGAGTGATGGTGCACGCTGCCAACGGATGTAAACGATGGTGGAGGCGGCGACTGTTGTAGAGCAGAGGTCGTTTGAAGAAGGGATCTCGGAGGTAGCTCTGTGGTATCCACTTCCACGGACCATTCCCCACCACGAAGGGTCGCACCGCTCTGCAAGAGATCCGAATGGATAAGAAGTGTTTCTATTTTAACCAAACGTATTGAAGGATGCTTTAACAGACTGGCTTTCTGGCTTTGTAAAATATTATTAATTATAATAAACCTTTTGTATTTATCTTCTACATAGGGATCGGCACGGTTTGAACCGACTCAAACTGGTTTCAAATTGAGCAATCCAAACCAAACCAGCGACGACTGAACCAAACCAAACCAAAACCAAACCAAACTAAGCTAAACCAAACCTCTTAAGTTGGCTTGAACCAAACTAGTTTGAGCCGGTTCCACCCTGTCCGAGCCAAACCGAGTCGGTTTTCGTAGCCCCAAACCAAACCGAACCAGTTCAAACAGAGCCAAACCAAACCGATTTGGTTCGGTTCAAACCGCGGTTTGGTGGTTTGAGCCAAACCGTGCCGACCCCTACTTCTACATCACCAAAGGTGCATTGCATTGTTTGCGTGCATTGTGTTTGCTCTCTGGAAGACTGCAGCATCCATCCACTGCTTGCATTTGTCCTTGCTGTGTGTGTCGCGGCATCGCCTTTTTCATTGCAACCATTTGTGACTCATGAATGATCAACTTCATCTCTCTACCTTTCACGCCTTTTTTCTTCATGACGCCTTCTTCAATATTTGGTAAGTTGAGCTTTCGTGAATTATTGTTCCTGATCGTTTGTCAAAGTAAAAAATTCTCCCATTACGTCTGCTTTTAGTTAATCCCTTTACATTTATGAATCATTCATATTGGTCAATCATATTTCGTACAATCAAAACTAGTATTGTTTTGCTTTTGATATACATTTCATAATAAATTAGTCAGTGGCACTGGTATTTTATAATATTAAGCCGAGCTGTTGTCGACTATGAAAGGCATTTGACAACTGCAAAGCTGTCGAAGATTGTCCAATCCTTGGAGCCACCCAGGATCACAAACTCTCATTCTCCACTCACATCTCTCAACTCTACAGGAGCTCGTCCCTCCACACGCAGCATCTCCCACATCCACCACTTGCTTACCCCATCTGCCGTTGAGACTCTTATCCATCAAACAATGATTCAGGTACTGAAACTCTCTCTGAAGGCATCTCCAAATCCTCACCTTAAAAGTCTCCAAAATGCCATCGCCAGACTTCTTGCCAACTTGAAACAATCAGGCCACATCAGTATTGAGATCATCAAGATCATTCCATTGACTCCCATACCAATCCCGTATTAACCACAGATTGCCCTCACTGTCTTCAAGATCCTCCGCAGATTCACCCCTTTCTACCACTCCAGCAAACAAGGCCTTGTGTCAAACTCTATCAGTATTTATTGATGGGAGGTCGCACTTTGTCTGCTGCAGCAGCTGCTGCCTGTTGATTATACGTTGTGGAATTTCCTTACTCTGACCATCGACACCGCTTCGGAAATTCCCCTGTTGAGGTCTAGCTCATGGCTTTCCCCTTCTCTTTCGCTTGACTGCCCATCTGATAAAGTATCTTGATACGTGTTGTCCCCGGCATATTGTCTCAGTTCTCTTTCTGGTCGCTATAAATCTACCCATCATTCACTGCGGTAAGCACCCTCTTCAAACTCTATTTGTATAGTGTCAGGTGATGCAGTCAGATTTAGATGCTTCTTAAGTCCAAATAAATTGAATCTCAGTTTAATGATCAACATTACAGTATTGTCCAGATCCCTGTTACACGAAATCTGAACTGATATTTCATGAATTTTAACAGTTTGGCGACAGTAATTGTAAATATGCATAGATTTAGTCCAGTTGGTGATGGCTTTTCAAATTAATTTATAGTATTTTCATTTGGAATGAGAGCAAATTTGTTTATTAAGCTAAGTTTCGGAGGAAAACACAATTTTCAAGACAAATTTATACAATAATTTGTGAGTATAATGTTAAGAATATTGTGTTTTGCCATATCCTTCTCCTGAGTTGTTTGCAGATTAGGGGGTTTGCTCTGTTAACTACTTTATTAAATCCACTTTTGAAATTTGCAACTAATGCTGTTGGCTATTTAGTTATTTCGAATGTAACTGCATGCGAGAGATTGGCGGACACCAAGGCGTCGGTATTGTTGTTAACGATGTCAACGGTGTAAATGATGTTGTCAACAAGAGGACGTGCGCCCCGAGGAGGTGGTGCGATAAGATCCGTCCACGTGCAGGTGCTGGGTGCACCGCAGCATCGTGGGATGTGGTGGTGAAGGCGTGGGGGAGGCCTTCATCCACCTGGTGAATAATCACCGCTGATTATTATTATTCTGATGATGATGATGATTAAATCATTTACTTTTTCAGGATCGGGATCAATATGTCGGAAAAAAGGCAAGAGCAAGTTCCGCCCCCGCTCCAACTCCACTGAGTGAGTCGCTCCATCTCCGCGTCGCACTGGCAAGAACACAGTTCAAAATCCACGGCGTGTGTGTGAAAGGAGCCTATGCCGTTGCAGAAATAGTCTTTGTCAAATAATTAAAATGTAATTGAGGGAAGTGTGGAAAATTAACCATTATCAATTAAAATATACCAAATATGTAAAAACAAATTTCTAAAATGTCCCAAATTCCAAATGCTAGAGTGCACAGAAGGGACTCGTCATTCGCTTGACAATGATACAAGGGTAAGATGTGGAAAAAAAACATATGCTTTGCATTTACTTTCCTTATTTATAGCATGAAAATAAGTAGGTATTGACTTACATTCATACGTGTGAATGTACTTTCGCTGTATGCACACATGATAGTATTGACCAGTAAGCAGGCATTGCCCGCTTTAAGCTTTGGCCGAGCACTCCACGCAAGGCAAATTTGTTCACCGATGATGAAAGTTCATTTTGTGTATATAAATAGTCTCAATTGTATTGGTGCCCAATTTAATATTTCTCGCCTCTCTCGCTCATTATTACAATTAACATAATTTACTCTGTCGTAATAGTCTAAATTAACATAAAGTACAGTGCATAATTTACTTTATTTTTTTATCATTGACATTTAAAATAAGTAATCAATTACATGTTGGAAGACCTGTAAGTGACCAATACTATTTGGCATCAGCAAGCAACCTTGATTAGGCCACACACAAGCTTTTCCTGGACAGGGCAAGACTGATCAAGTCAAGTCTATTCCTGATACACTTTACAATGGCGGGGACTTTAGGGGTTTCTCCCGAGGGAAGAGGGGGAGTGCACCTAAAGGGATGAAACACGAGGGGACTAGGGGTTCCTGCCCACAGGTGGATTGTCAGTATTGTGACTGTGGAAAGTCCTCTGCTGTTGGGAGTGCTGCTCTACATTTCACTCGCAACTCCTGCTTTTACTTTAGGATTGGGGTTTTCGCCACATGTGTAGGTGTACAATAGTAAACTAATGCAGTGTGACATCTCTATCTGCTAGGTAGAGATGTTACAGATAGAGATGTAAGCACATCGTTCTTCGCTCCACATGTTTAATTACTCTGCTGCACTTTTTCGAGGTCTCCGCTAAGTCCCTCACTCCCCTCCGCTGGGCCCACCTTCCAGTACATTCCTGGACCAACTATCTCATCGCGTCCCACGTCATTCCTCTGTCCTCACTTTAAATCCATCCAGGTGATATCGTTGGTTACAGCTTTCTGATGGATTGTGGAGCCCGGTGCTTGGGGGACCGTCCACGGCTGCTCTGCCCCCTTGTCTGCCACCTCCCCGGCTCCGCCCACTCCATGACTTTGCCTCTACCCCCTTGTCTGCCACCTTCCCCCGTACCCAAGCATGAAAACATTATAGGCTTTACCCTCTCTGGCAATAAAACAGGTGTTAAGATGCTCAAATACCAAATAAAAACCCTTTGCAAGGAATTCAGTTTGCATTAACCACACGTACTGGCACAGCAGAGGTTATATCGGAGGCCTATACGTGTACCGAGAGTTATTTTAGTGCTCAACGCAATAACCTCCTTCGAATATAGATTGCAATTTGGAGAAAAAACCCACGAAATTCCCCCGACTATCTGGTGAAGAGCAGTGAACTTCGTGGTATCAAGTTTCACCCAACAATAAATATTACCCCAGCCCTTTCTCCCTCCCACTTGCTTCCATCACATGTCCCGTTGCAGCTCGACGTCTGGGGAATGTAAGTGCCATTTAACTCAATTTAGCACGTAGGCTTTCGCGACGAATACTATTCATGATAACGTTTTTTGAGCAACATCGCATACATGTATAGATTGCATTTATAAGATCGTATAAATGCGATCTACCCAAAAGACGTTGCCATGGATGTCATTTAACTCTCCGAGTGACTCATCCCTCATTTCCCTTCCTCTCTCACCTCAGTTCCCAGAAGCCGTTTCTTCTTCCTTCATTCCTTCTTTCTCCATCGCCCACCAATAATTGCGTAATGGGAAGTCATCTCTACCTTTAGCTACTACAGTTTGCAGCAATTTTCCTCGAGTGGACAGTGTTTGTGACTTCATTCTGCCGGTTTACTCTAAACGTTATGATCTTTTACGTGTGTATACTGCTCTTTACGAGAATTACCTCGCTCAAATGTGACTGCTGCACTGAGCTACGCATCGTGAGCTCGTGTCTACGGCGAGCGTGCCCGAGGGTAGTACGAGGAGAGTTCACACTCCCTGCGCTCTGAAGCCGCCTGCTGGATTCATAACTTAGACATCAACTTATAGTCGCTGCCCAATTTATACAAAGTGAGCACTGTGCATTATTGTAAATGTGCCCAAATCTGGTCTTTAAAATGTCGTCTATCTCTGAAGGTACCGTGAAAATCCTGCAACAATTCCAGTTCAGTCTTTTTATGCTACTCGTACATGAACTAAAATGTGGATACTTTTAATCGTGAGAGGAATTAGTTACTTTAAATAAATTAATGGGAATGTATATACAAATCTAATTGTTCACATGTGTCGTGAGTATAAGACTCAATATTAATCGATGCGTACATGTTTACCATCTACACCATCACACGTCACTTTGCATCGCATCTCGGTTTGTATGGGTAATTATTTGTATTGACTTTAAAATTTAAACTTCATTCACAAATGTTTTGCATGGAGTTTCAAATTTTACTTTATTTTCTCTCAGATGTATTAATTTTAAAAAATACAAACCCTTGCATTCTAAGCTATGACTTGTCTCTTCTTTGCACTGTCCAAAATTAATTGGGAAAATCTGGTCAAAGATATCTCAAGTATTGTGCGACACGAGCTATGTGGGTATTCGCTTAATCTGCCGCTATCTCAAAAGTAAATGTCGCTCTTGTCTTGCGTGGGAACGCGGCAAGCGGCGCACATTTTTGATCCACGCTTCAAAGTCTCGAAAAGATGTAGACCATGACAGGGCCACAAGCCGCGTCCCGAGTGGAATAGAGTACCGACAATATATTGTTTTCTTGAAGCTCATATTCAATCACTAATGATTGTCGAATGCATGTCCATCGTGTGAACGTATTGAGTTAATTCCATGTCAGTGCATTATAATTAGCAGTAATCGGATTATGTAGTGGAATGTGACCCACCCTGTCTGTTTCCTTGTCAAGATGCTCCACTGGTTGAACAATGAATCAACTTGACCATCAACTGTGCTGCATTCGTTGCTATTCGAGCTCTTGTCTTGAACATGTTTTGATTCCCCTTCTTGTGTCACGCTGTGCACATCGTTGCGTGTTTTAATGGCCGAGTGAGTATGATGGCAACGTCCGTGAGGGCTGCGACTTGTGTTGACTGTGCGAAGTCTTCCTTGCCCCTCTGTTGTGTAACCTCAGCCCCTCTGCTCTCTCCTGTGTTGTGTTGCCCTTCTCTGGACCATCATTGATTTTTCAGGTATTTAAACCCCTGGTTTAAAAAAGAGTACAATGTAGCTAAGTGGATAGAAGATGTGAATAAAAATACTCAACCACAATATATACGGTACTGCCCACCTCTCACGGCCATTGTCCATTTGCTGTGCAGTGGCCCTCCCCGCTGTCTCCAAGTAATTTGTGCGATGCGGTGGTGCTGTGCTGTCATGCAGCAGAAATGTCGTGGCGCTCACTGGCTACGTGGTATCGCCACCCACATGCCTGAAGGATTTAATTAGCCAGCATTAGTAAGCGCCTCTCAAAAGGAACTAAGATTTTGTGTTTCAGTTAAAGTATTGGCAATATCGATGGTTAAAAGGCAGAAAAAATCATCCTTGCAATGTGAACTCTTAAAAATTGTCTGCTATCCATCATTATTACAACTCATTACAATGAAACGTATGCGAACACAATGTTTAGCATGTACACTTTGTTTGGGGTCTGATCATCCTGTATATTGCTTGGATTCATTTGTATGTTTATATCCTCATACATGAGCTGCCAATTCTGATGGTGATAATTCCCCTCGCCGTTGTGTTAATCTGTAAGGTGAATTGCCATTGCTTATGATTGTTTGAGCACGAGTTCGAGTGCATCTTGTTTATAACCAGGCGGTGAGAATTAAGAGCCGCATCTGTCAGAATCACCCCGGTCCCCAAAAGTACAAAACAACCCAAAAAAGTGCAACAGAAAAACAAATAGAAGCGCCATGACAGGACGAATTGCAAATATTGCAGAATCATAAAACAACATTAAATCTGAGATGTGAGTTAAAATTACATTCCCTGCATGTTCAGACTGATCACAGCACGCATTAAAACAAATAGATACATGAACACAAAACGTCCAACAGGTGGTTGACTATAATACTAATATTGAACTTGACTGTCGTACTAGCATGTACACAAGAGCAAGGCAAATGCAGTTAGCCAGACTGCTGACTGTTCACACGAGCACTTGGAGTGGGGTGGGAGTCCGTGCCCAGCTGTCCACCCTCACCGCCGCACACCGCAACACCGCCACCACAGCTCATCATCCCCTCTGCCCAGTCTCGGTTGGCTAGGACACTCCCATTACCTACACCACGAGTCTACTTAAGCCGTGCTATTAAATAACACGGCTTAAGTATCTTGTAATTCTAATAGGATCAGGCTATCAATGCTCAGCGTCATCATCATCATGAGCCGCTGTCTCTCCGAATGAAGGTCTCCCCACACCGTCAATACTGCTACTACAGTATAGACAAAATAACAACTGGACAAAGATGTTCAGGCGTGGCCACGTGTCATGTTTATGTGTTTGTTGTTTGTACGTGGTCAGTGATTAATATTGGGTGTCATTCAGAAGTAGGAGAAATTACTCAAATTATTGTTCAGTTCTTTCTAGATGTGAAGCTTTCGTGACTGCAATGATTCCTACTCTTAGGTTGTTTCGGTAAAGTCACTTTACCGAAAAAACCTAAGAGTATGTTCAGTTCTTATTCGAATAGTTTTGAATAACTTGTTTGAATAAGTTGAATAATTTAGCATTTTCCAGAATAGAGTAGCAGTATTTTCTCTGTTATCGGTTATTGCTGTTGATTTTAACTGAGATCGAACTTACACCCGATTATGACTTGTGGGGTCGGCTCGCTCCGACGACAGCCATCTCAGCCTGGGTCGGCTCGCTTCTCAACAGGGTCGAAGGCCCTCATCGACCCTTGAATAGTGTAATGCCTTCTATGGATAAATAATTATATTGTTGGACGTGTTTCAGGAGAGATGATGATGAGAGGCCCCTAGCCACACAATGACATGACGTCGTGAGTTCACGTTACATGTAATGACGTCATCCTCTTGGTTGACAAGGCGGATGCTTTAAGCTGTTTTTAATGTACATGTTATGGGCATCCTTTAGATCAATTTGACTGGTTTTCCATGGGGTAAATCCCGAATAGCAACGCACATTTGAAGAATCTCTAAATAGTTATCCTGGATGTGTTGAAGACATATCAATACAGCTGCGTTGGTGCAACGCGCGAGGCAGTTCGTGCCATGTGTGGAGGGTGAAGGCGGCAGCTTCCCGGTGTCGATGCCCCCGGCACTTTGGGGCATCGCACACTGCCCCTAACTCTGCCCTGGCAAGCAGAGGGCAGCACAGCGATATCCATTGTTGCAATCTACTACTTTCCCACACCGATGCTTCCCCCGCCTTCACAAACCGGCAATGTACTGTGTGCAGAAGTATGGCCAAATAACCCCAACAATCTCCTCCAGCCGTGGCTTGATGGTGATGATGATGATTACTTTTAACCTGCAAACCTTGGTATGCACAAGCAATGGGGTAGCACCTGATGAGATGTTTATAATCTGCAACTCGAAAAACTGCTTTAACAAAAATATCAGATGGAATTACATTTATTTCTCCAAATTTATGTAATTTGTAATTGAACAACTTGCTTTGCCACCCCCAGACATCTGTGTTTGGTTGACAGGGATCAGGTTGTAATGAGATCTCCCCATATCGTGTTGAACTGTATTACAGTAAACTGCAGAGCTTCGATTGACCTATATAGGCTAACTGAGAAATATGTCCGAGTTTGGTGAACAAGGTGGCAACACCATAGACAACTCAGGGATAACCGTACCCATTCATGCTAACACACAACTGTGCACCAGTGTTATAGAGCGGTGCTTGATTAGAGTTGTCTCAAATACCAGGACAATTAAATAAGGGCCTCCACAGCACTGAAAGTTTTTGAACCTACATTCCAAAACAATAATTTCAGCACAACATTTGATGTTTTGAAGCCCTTAATATAAGCCATTTTGCACCAACGGTACATTCTAAGGACAGTAAAATTGGAGAGGCCATATGTGCCCCAGAGCTCAAACTCCCACCCTCCTTCCACTTTTATCTCCCAGAGCCAAGAGCATAATTGGCCGAGATGAATGTCCCTGTTCCAAAAGGTCCCTGAATGGGAGAATGAACTATCCACCCACAACGTATCACACCAGAGGACACATGCAATATGCTCGCTGTGCTCCTGGGTTTTTGCTGATTCACAGGTCTGCCTCGCTGTTGGGCAAACAGACCTCAGCTCACTGAAGCAAATATTTCCTTCCCTCATTAGTCAAGCATACAAATACCTTGACACTGCTCTTAGACATTTTCAAAAGTAAATTCTAAGCTATGTGGAAATAACACTGAAATGTAAAGACATTTTATTTCCAGAATTTGATTTCACTGGATTTAAATGTCTAATTCTTCTTACTATATGACTGAATGAAGTCGAATATCAATTTTAATATTGACGTCCAAGATATTCATAGAATTTATGGAATTTTAAGTAGCTGAGTGTATTTCAGCTATTCCTCTTTTGAGAGAACTAATCGGGCATTTAGTACGCGGATGAGTTGTTTGAAACGTCAACCACTGTCACAGTCGAGGATATCCTCTAAGTGATCATGAGCAGGGCACATTCAATTAACAATGGACACTACAAATGTAACTTTTTTTCCCATGATGTAGCTTACGTAAAAATGTAATGTTACAAAAATGTAATGTTACATTTTAATGTGTACATACATGTTTACTTTCGAGGGGTCTGTTTAATACTCAATAGTTTACTAACACAAAATTGCTCTTGTGTCAATTAAAACCATGGTGAAGCTCTCAAATCAAAGCAAATGAGCGCTGCACACCCACCCTGTCACCCCGCCACCGCCACCACACAGAGGGCCTTGCGACGAGACAGACAAGATTTCTACTTGAGCCTCGCCTCTCCTGCACGCGAGTGCTGCTACGCGGCCTGGCTGCGTCACTTTAACGACCGCGTGCGCAGCTGCACGCGGTGATGATGGTCGCGTTTAGGGAAGTGCGCCTGGCGTGTGGGCGGCTGTGATGCAGTCGGTGTCGTGATGAATGTGGTGCGATCTCGTCAGTTTGTTTTGCCTGCATGTTAGTTTAGTCGTTCTACCACTGTACCTTTGCACGTGGTAGGAAACTGCAGTGCCAGGCGTGAGGGAGGCTCAATTTGTGCTGTAATGCCTTGTAAGCACGTCACTGCCCAGCAGGAGAACACATGCCTGCACAATCCACCAACTCCATCTGCTAGCCGAATCATTGTAATGAAAAAACCCAATGCATTCGTCAATAACACTGCCTGAAGAAGTAAACACGGTAGGCGACGTTTTGGGCAATGTCCCTTCCTCACAGCCCTTAGAGGCCAGTGGCTGGCTGAGAGGCCGGCAGCACAGCAGCACCCAGTCACAACGGCTGCAGACACCGGCCCGATGATGACGACAGCTCTCATTAGCAAGGGGGTGGGGGAGTCAATCCGACAGCTTCTCAAACAGATGTCACCTGTGCTACATTGGTAGCTGTAGCATGAGTTGGGTCATTGCACGTCCTGCCAATAATGTGACCGCGTGCTGCGTCCACTTCAGGAATAGATAATGCATTGTGGGTAAAATATCGATTACACTGTTACAAATACATATGTAAATGTGACAATATATACAGTATTCAATTATTACATTTTTGTCATGTGTACTGCCAGTGTTTTATATATTGTATTTTGAAACGTCAATGTGCTTAATGTATTTTTATTGAATTGCTTCGATACAATGTACGGTTATGCAATGTTCTGCTAAATAAGTGTTAAAGCAAAGTGCCTCTCGTGAGAGGGGTCACAGTCTACGTGCTAAAGACCAGAACCAGCACGTGGGGTGGCAAGGTGTGTTTTTAGCCAGAACGTGGTGTGCATTGCGTGCTGTGTGGCGTGTGGCTGGTTGCAGGACCCTCTCCCCCACTAAGTCTCCTTCGTCCTCCACCGGCTCGCTGGCTTCCCGCAGGGAGCCGTACCCCCTGCCGCCCCTTCCAGACGAGCTGCTGCACCCCCCCGAGAAGCCGCTCAGCCCACGGGTCAGCCCACCCAGCAATCACGCAGCCGTCGCTTACGATCCGTATTATATTGGTTATTCTTACTCCGCCTGCTTACCCAGCCGCGCTAAGACTCAAGACTCTTTTTCAGGAGGGTCCTGCCAAGTTTGTTGGAGTAGGGGGACAATGTTGCTGCTGTTTGTGATCCCAATTGAGTAATTAGCAGGTACATTTTCAGCATCGGGATGCATTGGCCAATACCAGTTACATCGTACGTTCGCTAATGGAGGAAATCTAAGAACCACATGCAGGAGAACATAGAACTCCACACAGAGGTGTGGTGCTGTGCAGCACGACCATTACCACTGCGTCACTATGCCACCCATTGTGTGCCGCATGACCTTAGAGCTGCTTCTGTCTCTGCAGTTGTACGAAACGTCCATTTGAGAGGAGGCCGAGTGGACCGTGGCGAGGCTGCAAGGCGGTGCCCTGCGGAGCACCCCCCGCGCCCTTCCTCGCCTGGCCGTCTCCGATCGCCTCTTCTTCCCTTTACATCAACAAGTTCCACATTCCTCTCCAAGTCATTTCAGAAACAGGCATGTGTTGTACCTGCTGACACTGTAAGGCATTTGTTTCTATGGATTTTGTGATGCCCACTAACATCGTGTAAAAAAGACAAACAAAGTGTGAACTATTTCCATGTTGCACATCACTCAGTGTATGGTGTTTGGCTCGCTCTCGGGTACCAGCCCAGTATGCATGGAACGTTGGACAAACGTTGGCCCAGCGGTTCCAACCACATGGCAACGTTGGTCCTATTTTGCACATTCACTGGGAAGCAGCTGCGAAGCAGCTTGGCTTTACTCGCTGCCAGAGTATGCTGGCTTTGTGTCTCTAATCTTAGTCATTGTTACATCCTGTACATGTTACATACATGTAACACATACATGTTACATGTACATACACTAATGCTACTGCGCTCACCCAACCAGCACAAGCTTCGTTTCATGTTTGAAACTACGTGCATAACGATGAATATATAATATTGCAACTTGTATAAATATGTACATAGTCTTAATATGTTATTGCATGGCAAGTGCTGGTTACATTTTATGCGATGAGATTTGTTAATTTGCACTGAATCTATCAATGGAAGCGAATCATATACACATATTGCTGTTGGCTTCGGTACCAATGAATCACGTTAACCACGAGTGTGCGCGTGTACATGAATCAAGGTGCATTCGGGGAGCAAGGCTGCAGAGTCTGCACCTGGGTGGGTGCTCACACGTCCCTCTGCGCCCCTTAACGAGGCGGCTAAAACTCCCAGATGCTCCACCCATATGCACAGCTTGATGGAAAATATGCTCCAAGCTTGCCAAACATCTGCTGGCACTTGCGACCCAGCACAGACTGTGGGATGAACCGAGTTCACAGTTTTGCTCTTTATGAACCTCTCTGTACGGTGCGACCAACACCCACGTCGGGAGCCAGCGGCGAATCCAGGGACTTGCCAGGGCAGGAGGGTTTCATAAAACACACAATTCAATGCATGGTAAATATCAATACAATTCGAATGTTTGCGGTCTCAACAATAACAGACTCGATATTGTAAGAAATAACCACCACGCACTTTCATTAACCGATCAGTTATCATCTAAATGACGCAAAACGACTCACACCAGTATTGCTGTATTCTTGCATTGGCATCGACTCACTGAAGGCTACAACAATACGGCTGTAGTGCATCTGGACACTTGCTGAATAAGTACAGTACATGGTTTACTAATAATTAATAATTAAGGGTGTAAAATGTGTTTCGGTATATGGACGATTCTACTTGTGTTCAGTTCGAATAAAATAGCAAACGTCAACTTGCAGAACCAAGAGTTACACAATCTTTAATGACGTCAGCTTTAAGCTTGGATACATTTTCTGTAATTATTTACAAACATATACCAAATGCAGTCAGTAAATTTAATTTACACAAAATATATCATCTGCTTTTGGGTTATTCACATATCATATTGTATGACTATATTCAAAACAAGCATAATTTATATTAAATTCCATATTAGCATGCACATATTACATAAACATTCGCATGTTAACATATTCATAGGCTTGCCATTGACATAACCTATACATAACCACAATAATGCCCTCAACGCAAATATCATCAATGAAAACAACCTTGGTGTAGCTCAATATTTGAGAGAGTGGACTACACGGACGCGATTGTGAAAAGGTTTATTGGCCACAGCAAAAGTGTGGTTCGTTCGGTTTCCATGAACGTGTTAACGAAGCGTCTTGTTGGCACAAGAACCCGACTCACTCTGCACGGCGACGCATTCCCATTCTTCAGCCGAGGGCGCCGATGCCACGACTCCGCTAGAGCCAGCAGCCTCGTGTATCAGAACGCCTTCACCCGTCGCGCGGCTGTGTCTAGTGTCTAATTGGTGACTCGTGGGGCCCCGCGAAACGTTGCACAGCAGAACCCAGTCCACTGCCTTGGGCTCTCCATTGAACTGCTGCCATCTGCCTCGAGACGTGAAACAGCTCCTGGGAACTGAAGAATTCAATATTGCACAACAGTTGTTAAGTGTTACAAGTGGAGACGACTTGGCTTACTGTCATTCTGTATACAGTACTTGTACTTAATTTATTCTGCATGGTATAATTCTGTACTAAATACCAAATATAAACTTCTTACATGTGCTAGGCCTACCAGTGCTGTTAGACAGCTTTACACGCAATACGTATACGTCGATTCAGTATTAAATCAGTAAGCAGGACTGTATGCGACAACACTTTTGAGTGTTAACATTTAAAACACAGTTTCATTAACACCGTTTCCTGCTCAAAATTGTGTAGCCACGACACAGCGTTGTATTGCCGACACATTCCATTGCGGCTAAACTGCGAATGGATGGCCAGAGGCTCTGTGAGCATGTCTCCTCTGCTCTGCCGTCCTCGTGAAATGGATGTAAATATGGTGCATGGACACGTGCGGCCGCATTCCACATCAATAAAGCTTGTACAGTGCGCGTCTTGGCTCCAGTGTCCTTGTAGAAGCGCGCGCGGAACCCCACGCGGGCTGGCGCAGTCGCCGTCGCCACTGCGCTCACGACGTCCCTTCTTCAACATCTCGGCGAGGCGGGCACAGGTGGCTGGGAGCCACTGCGCTCTCGCCACTCATCTGGAGCTGAATGTGGGGAGCTGTCCGTGATTCTCGCTGCTGTGTTGGGATTTGGTCGCAGCCTCATCACCAACAACTTCAACAAACAACATTCGTATTGCACTCCAAACATTTGTATGCATTACAGCTCTGGGAATTAAATATATTACGTTCGCTGATCTGCAGCGAGCATTAGCACTTGCGGCACAGGGCAGGTGGGAAGTTGCTGCTTCCTCGTGTGGGACAAGAGGTGGCGCGGCATGCTACGAGTAGTCCCGTCGCTTTTCTGAGACAGGATGACGGGCTGCTTGGCGTGACACGATCTCAGGATAAATTCGTGAACAACACGAACCATTCCACGGCACTGAACGCTGAGGTCATACTCGACATCTAAGAGGTGTGCGTCATCATCAATGGGACAACACACGAGCGACATCAGTTTCGCCGACTCCTGCCACTCTTATGAAGCCCATTTCTTCTCGTACCTTGAGCACGTAGCACAGGATACACTCCCATTACACTCGGCGCATGTCACCAGGCAACATGCAGTTTCACGTTTATTAAAAGTGGGCATTTTTTGTTTGTTATCAAAGGCACTTTAGGCAAGGTCGTCATAACCCACACGATATCAAAGTCTTCGTTGACTGTCCACAACACCGCGATTCCAGAGCCATGGTGATGGTATCCCTCATGACCGTCAGCTATCGCATATCCCAAGTTTGCATATTGGAGTGGACTGCACATGATGGTAGCATGGCATTAGTGCCGGATGTCAGACACGATCAAACATGCTTTAGATATGGCAAGGAGTATGGTCACGGATGCTCCAAAATGTTCAAGGCTTGAGCTCCAAGCATGCGTCACATGCATACAGGTCACTGGCAGAATGTGCTTTATGGAACCCATCGTGATACTCACTAAGAAATGGTGACTCCAAGTGATGGAGGAGCTGATTGCTGATTTTAAATTCCATCACTTTGCATTTTACATCCTGGAGACAAGGATAAGACGTTTTGGGCAATGGCCCTTTTTTAGAACGTCGGCTTATCACATTCTGTACAGGTGTTAAGGCAGAGCTCATAACGAATATTGGCGAGATATTTTGAAGTGTGCTTTTCACCGCTGCCAGTGTAATTCGTGAATTGTACCGAGTATGCACGGCATGCATTCGTATGGTAGTAAATGGGAGTGGGATATTTCTGCATTTTAGTTTTTGTTTCACTCCACAGGAGGTAATTTATTTGGTACACCGAGGATGGGCATTATACAGTTGTAAGCGTTTATAAAGAGGGTTGAAGCCCTAGGAGTCAAACCAATCAACTTCTACGATGTACATTTAACACAGACGATGTTGTCATTTGTTGAGATTCAACGTTTAAAAAAAGGATTTTCAGTTTTTAGGGATGTCAACAAAGCATCAATGTGCTCAATTCCAGCATTTTACCTGGATACATCGATTAATCTTCGGCTCGTACACATACATTAAATGGTGTGCAAGAATATTTTTTCCATTAATATGTTATATGTAATGGGGTCACGTGACCTCTCCAGCCACTAGAGGGCACTCCAAGGATTTTCAAATCAACTCCAAACCCGGAGTCGCAACAATTTATTGAAACCCAAGGGGGGTGAAAAGTGACATCTTTATTCTTCTAACAATTTTAGAACATCATGGGAATGTGAATCAGTCATTATGATCCATATATACTCGATATTGGGCAAGTACATAGAACAATGCATATTCGACAGCTGGGACACAAAGAGCAAATGACAATGAAAGTTAATGGGCTAAAAAATGTCAAGCGAAAAGTCGTTATCAAAACCAGGCACCAAGCACTTGTACATCCTAGCAACAACAAGACAAAGATCCCTTGCATAGCCTTAACAGACTTTTTGGGCAAGTGCTGTTAGCAAGCACCTATGAAGGACGGAACAGCACACGAGGGGGTTGGTGATCAACACCATGCCCGGCTGCCTTTGTCTCCGTGATAGCAATGTTTACACATCGTACCAGGTACTCATTTGAGGCTGAGTCGACCAAGCGGAGGCCCACGACAAATTCAGATAATCATCACTGGTGTTAGCCATAAGCGGGAATCAAACTCGGGTCGCCGGGTTCGTAGCGTAGCACGCGAACCTCTACACTATCGCTCCCAGCACAAACTTGCTACTTCCTCATTTTATGTGGAGGTCGAAGGGATGGGTTGAGATGAGTGAAACAGCGGGCGGGTTGTCACAGGGACGGCCTGAGGCCGGTTCTGAGCTGCCGCTGCTTCTCTTCACGCGCCTTCATCACCGCCTCCACCTGCTGCTCATCGAGAACCTTGCGCACTGCAATCTTCAACTCTTCCACGCCCGTGCCTCGCACCGCCGCCACAGGCAACACGTGCTCAAAAGGGAAGCTCTCTACCGGTACCATTCCTGCAGGCAGCAGGGACAGGAAGTCTGTTGCAGCACGCACACACACAGTCAGTGAATGATAAACAGGTACAACATAAATCTTGACTTAAAGCTTTCGTGACTGCAGGAATTAATATTCTTGGGTCTTTCGGTAAAGTCACGTAGATAGGTTAAAAGAAGACGACCGCTTGTGTTGCGATCGAAACGTCGTAGTTTTTTGTTATTTTCTTTTAACCTATTTACGTGACTTTACCGAAAGACCCAAGAATATAGGTACAACATAAGCACGTGGATAAAGACCACTACTCATGATTACACATTGTTTGGTGATGCTGCAGTGTTAGCAGTGGTGCACCGGCACAATTATTATACATCATTACCCGTGTTTACCCAATAAAGCCGGCCAAATTTTAGCAGTTGCAGGCCCTATTTCTCTGTGTCATCTGAACTGAGTAATTTGCAGGTAATTTTTCAGCACTGGGATGATTGGCCAATACCAGTGTAGTGTCAATGATTCAGAGACAGAGTTTCTAGGAGGCACTCTTTATTAACAACTTTCACGGTCTCGTCTGCACACTCTCCACAGTAGCTCAGCCCAGCTTGTACACACCAGCGGCCGTCTAACACTGACGGCGCTGACTGAGATAGCCAACTGCTCTCCTTCATAGCGCGTCTAGCGGAGACGTTTAGCGGCCTGGCTCCGCCCTGACCACGCCCCCTTCTGGAACCCTCCAGCAGGTTCCAGGGCCCTCCAGACGGGGTCCTCCGTGACCCTTGCCCCAGTTCCTCCGCTCTGCCCACACACCGTGCTCACGCCCTCACCGGCGTGTGCACTGTCTGTCCACCACAGTTGCCACTATGGTCCACCAGCCGGCGCTATTACACTACACCAGTTATATTTTTTTTAACTATGGGAGGAAACTGGAAGAACCCATGCAGAACAACATAAAACTCCAACGGCAATCGAATCCAGGCCCTTGTTGCTGTGAGGTACACATCTTACCAATACACCACCCTACTGCCGTGATGAAGACAATGCCACTCGTATTTACACTACCAAGCAGTGGCGGCTCCTGCAAAATCTCTCAGGGGGGGCAAATGTCTGGATGATTGATAAGGTCCACCCATGCAATGGATAAATTAACAGCTTAAGCATGTAAAGGCAACTTCACTTCTTTAATATTAATGAAAAATAAAGTGACTCTTACAATACATCTTGTTTGTTTCTATACTCACTATTAAAACAAACCACTCAAGTTTCTTTTATTAAAGATTCCACTAGGTGGCGACAAATTATATTGTTGGATGAAACGTGCTTACGTATGATGACGTAAGCACGTATGATGACGTAAGCACGTTAGGGCGAGCCCTCCCGGAAGCCATAGAGAATGCATTGCAGCGCCCCCGTTCGAAAAAAAACATCTTTGAATGTAAGTCTATGGGACCACTCGGGGCGATTCTCAGCTGGAGGGAAATCGCCCATAAAGAGGCGGTACTCCACAGAACGTAGCATGACGCTGATTGGACTATATCCAGAGGCACAGTGACGGCTAGCGTGACTCTGTGGTTGAATGACATTGGTGGTGCGTCGCCCAATCGCCCTAATGAAGAAACCGCCCCTGCTACCAAGTTCCAGAACCTTCAAATGTATTTACCTTGTGGATGCATCAACTGATGGCAAAGCTGTTTATACTTCTCTTGTGCACCAGGAAGGTCCATTTTATTCACAGCCAACACAGCTGCTTTGCCCAGGAGATCTGGGCCATAGAGCTCCAGCTCCTGCAGCACAACACAAAACATCCCCAGGTGGAACAGTTTCTCATTCCCAGCTACCTGGTCATGCGAAGTGTCTCATTAGGGTCTTTGTTCATCTTTGCCTTTTGTGACATTAGTGCTGTCATTTATTCTCACAGTCACAATATCTGCCCTCTACAATTACTGCACCAAGCTGTCTTCTGCTTCCAATCCTTGGTCTCATTATCGTCTCTTCTTTGACGATGTTTTAAGCCTTCTCTAATTAGTATTTTAAGACATATTTTAGGCCCAGGGACAGTTCCTGACAAGGGCTTATCTTTCGGTCATTGCAAATTTGGTTGGTGAAAATGTTCAGACATGACTCACCGATAGAAACAGCAGCGGCCAGGAATCAAATCCAGGTGCGGGTTCAAAACACAATGTGCAAATAGAAATACAATAATTTTTCAAATACAAATAATTAAATAAATTTATGAAGTCTAACTTATATCACGATTATTGTCACATCATGACATTTTAAATCATATCGTGGACAGAAACACCACTAAAATGAAAAACCTCAATCGCGCAGTAATGTCTCAATCCCATCCAAAATGGGAAACAAAAACTTACGCAAACGTTTAAGTCAATAACTATTCTATCTTTAAAAACCTTTCAAATATTTTTCACACTTACCTGTGACCTCATATACTTACACACTCTAACCCCCTCTTTCTCATAAAAAATTTTTTACTTTAACAGTTTATCGAATAAAATTATGAAACACTACAATATAAATAATGTGTTATCACAAGAGAACACGGCTAGATACAAAAAAAGGTATTGAAAATCAATGGATGGAAAAATACCAACTACACACACCTTGACGAGCAGCTGGACGGTCTGAAAGGCATCCCTGAAATGCGTTTTTGGTGACAGACGGAATCCAAACACGTCAACCTGCAGAGAAAAAGGTCCCACACGCTACATTGTGTAACAGGTTCCGGAGACACTTGTAGAGGTAACTTCTTTATTACAATACAACACTCCAACAGTCCTGATACTCTGTTACAGCCTAGGTACACAGCCTAGCTACACAGCCTAGATACTCTACTCTGGCTACGCTCCGGAACTCGCCCTCACAAGGTCGTAGAGTCGGGAGTTCCAGAGTCCCAGCGCTGGCTCTCACAGCATCCCAGGGTCTTCAGATGGCTGGTCGTGGGTCTTGGGTCTTGAGTTACAACTGGGCCCCGATCGTCCAGGGAGCTCTCCTTTTATGCCTGGTACAACGAGGGGTGGGGCCGTGTGCGCCCCCAGATATCCCACAGAGCACACACAGCCCCCCCCTTTGGCGGCGCCAAGGGGATTAAGCGTCTGGACCCCCTGGGAACTCAACGCCTGGCGCCCAGAGGCTTAAGCGTCTGGACCCACCTGGGAACCCAGAGCCCCCAGCAGCCCCTCCCTTCTTATGTCACTACAATTGCATCCTAATTTACACACTCGTTGGTGCCGGTTTATTTTGCTTCCATCAGAATTACGAAATTGCAAAGCACAAGTTGACTGCGTGCGTGATGGTCGGCACGGAGGCAGCGCTCAATTTGCTTTCCAACTCTCGACTCGGCGAGTGCCACGACGGCCGCGTGCCGAGCGAGGACGGCACCGAGCCCCCCGCTGGGCACGGCTCTCGAGACCAGCGACCCCATCGCAGCGACCCTATCGCAGCGAGTCCATAACAGCGAGTCCATCACAGTGACCCCATCGCAGCGACCCCATCACAGCAACCCCATCACAGCGACCCCATCAGAGCGACCCCATCGCAGCGAGTCAATCACAGCGACCCCATCACAGCGACCCCATCGCAGCGACCCCATCACAGCGAGTCCATCGCAGCGACCCCATCGCAGCGACCCCATCGCAGCGAGTCCATCGCAGCGACCCCATCACAGCGACCCCATCGCAGCGACCCCATCGCAGCGACCCCATCGCAGCGACCCCATCGCAGCGACCCCATCGCAGTGACCCCATCGCAGCGACCCCATCGCAGCGACCCCATCGCAGCGACCCCATCGCAGCGACCCCATCACAGCGACCCCATCACAGCGACCCCATCGCAGCGAGTCCATCACAGGGAGCGCCCGGCCGTGAGTGCCGCGGCTCAACCGCCACGCGTCGCCATCAAGCGTCTCCCTACCAGAAGGTCCGCGTCTGTCTGCGTCAATACGATTTGCGTCATTTCACTTCGTTTTTGACTCGCTTTATGCAAGACTCCAGATGAAGGCCTTCAGCCGTTGTGTGACAGACGCACCTGCGGCGATACAAGGGAGCCTGTGCAAAGCAGTGGAGGCAGACGGCACCTTGAAAACCTCCAAATACAGCTTTCATAGGCTTAGGTTCGAAATAAAAAAGTAATGAAATAAACCATCGTCCGTCGCGTCCGTAGTGGTTGCACGGGTGTCAGATGTACTGGAGCGCCTCACTAGGGGGAGCGCGACCAGGCAGCCGGCTCATAAAGCCAGACAGAAGTACATTAATGAGTCATAACGTTCATGTGTGAGGCTCATGGGAACAGATTCAGGAGTGGCATCTCTGCAAATGTAGTGAAATGTGACTGCCGCCAAACTCACCACGAACAGCAGTATTTTATTTCTCTGCACGTGCTTGAGGAAATGATGTCCCATCCCTTTGTTGGCGTGGGCTCCCTCTATCAATCCCGGCAGGTCAGCCACACTGATCTGTACATGAAGCCACCAACAAACGTGAACACGGGAGAACATTTACACCAAATATCAACGTTATGTTTCAACATGCCAAACTGCATGCCAGATGTGTGGAATTCCCAGAGGCCAAATAGTTTACATGTTTTGGGGTATATGTTTCACAATATGAGGGGTGATAAAAACAATCTGTGCCCTGAAACAGCGACCAATGAGGAAACCAAATAAGCTGGGTTATTATTCTCTACTTGGCCACTCTGAATGCACTTGGAACATCCGTGTTCAACTGCTTTACATATCTGGCTCAAATCACTTGTCTGCAGCACACCATGCCTCATTAAGACTAGAACTCTGCTGTTTTCGACAAATATATTTGTCACTGTAAAACAGATGGAAGTCACTGGGAAGCAGCTCTGGTTAAGTATGAAAGGTGGCAAAACTGATTCAGATCTGGCAATAATGATGGCAGCCATGGCAACTCGTCACTGAAGTGTTCCGAGAGTGAAATGGCAAGTCGCGTCTCGGCTGTTTATTTTCTTTGACTGCGTTGTGCTAATCTGCGCCTGTGTCTACACACTTAAGAGTGAGCAGCACTGCGAAGAGGCATCAGTGTTGCAATTCGATGCCATAAAAATACTTGAAAAGTCCCACTTGCCTGCTGCAGTGTGACGGGTTACATTTGGACACCAATATACAGCTATATGTCCAAATAATGCAAACTGTGTAATTATTGTCAAATGTTAAGCGCACCTGCCTGTGGTCTTGGAACATCATCTTGCCTAGTTGTGGACAGAGCGTTGTGACTGTCGAACACAATGAACAAAAACCAAGTCACAGAATCACTTTAGTCTCAGCATTCTCTTTAAGCAGTAATTTCATGGACATCATAGCAATGTATAATAATAATAGTCAAACCAGATTAGACAGCAAATATCATGGCATTGTTGAGAAACTAGAAGAATGCCAGCAGCTGATCACCCATTGAGCTGATAAAATGGAACCGTTTAAAGAGCTCTGAACTATAAGAGTTGAGGTACAGAGTGTGTATGCCACAAATAATGAAATATTTAGTTTTACACTTGTAATAATGAAATGACAAATTAACCATGGTCTTACAGTTTAACCATATCTGGGAAAGTCACTACTGGGCTTGGGCAGGACACGTCACGGCTAGAAGGGATCATGGAAGCTGGTCAAGAAATATAACAAAGCGGCAGCCAAGGGATAGAACGCATCTGAGATGGCATGCACCGAGCAGATGGAGCGATGAGATCGTTCCGTGTGCAGCGGGTGCTAGTTGAATTGTTGCATCGAAGGATTGTGAGAGATGGAGGCAGATTGGAGAGGCCTTCATCAAGGGGTGGATTCTCCGTGGCTGATGACCTAAACTCACATAAATGTGGTATTTTATGAAGTTGGGGTTAGGTAAGGGAGCTAAAAGATATGAATTAGTTGTCTTCAATTGAAGCAGCTAAATACATAAAAGATGAGAGAGATCAGGATGTGGACTCAGCCAAATAAATTGGAGGAAGAACCGAAGCACGCGTCCTTGACAACAACCATAATTGGAGCAGCAGCAAAGGAGATTCAAGGATGCAAGGAATCAATGGTGACAGATGGCGACAGCAAATCAGCCAAAGCATAATGACCAATCAGGCTTCATACTTGATTCCATGAGAGTTGTTACATAACAGAAATACCATCTGAATTAGAAGGCAAATCTTGTTGAAATTGTGCTTTATATAACAGAAGCTGGTCTTGAGAATAGAGTGATCTGACAATGCAATATGTATTCAGCTTAAGATAAACAAAGCATTTTTTCCTGCAGTAATATTGCTTCAAACAATTATATTGTTTGTCTTACCATTTTCCATGAGCAATATAAACACATTTCCATATAAGTCTGTAATATGCAAGTTTGTTCCAAATAATTGAAACAAATTCTTGTTTCACATGCGTATGAATGTGAGTAGCTATATAGCCATACGGCATTGTGTATGTATGTTGAACTTCTTTCGCACTGTACGTAGCCAACCATGCTAATCAGAGGGTTGATAAGGTCATCATGGCAACGTGAATTAAAAATTCAACATGATGGAAATGGATTGTCTGAAGGACTGCTTTCATCCAGCAGTGGAAGATGGCCTCCCAAAAGTCACTAAAGAGATACTTAGAGAAGAGATGGCAGGCAGTGGAGAAGATGAAGGCCTTGAGCATGGACTTGAATAAGCACAGGGAGTCTCGGGCACACAGCCGGGAGGGGATTCCAGACGACTGGGGCTACAGAGAACAACGGAAGACCTCCCACTGAGTGAAGATTTATTGAAGGTTTCAAAAGAAGGCCCTTGTTTATTGAGCGGAGAGTGCACCGAGATGAGTCGGGTGAGATGCGAGAGGAACGGTACGCAGGGCGGGTTCATAGCGGATCTTGGAAATGGTGAGGGTGATGTTGAAGTTGATCCGGGGCTGTATTGGGAGTCCGTGGAGGAAGTGGAGGATTGTGACGATGCGGTCGCGTTTAAGGGTGTGGGTGAGTAGTGTGGTGGTGGAATTGTGGATCATCTCGTGTTTGAATGAGAGGGATGTGGGTAGGCCGCAAAGAAGAGAGTTGCAGTGACGACTCGAGATGAAGGTCTCAGGAGCTGATGGGAGAAGTAGTGGTTGTGGGAGATAATCACGGATGGAGGCACAAGGTCCTGCAGAGTTGGGGTAAGAGGAAAGAGACTGAGAGCTCTGAAGAGTCACACGCTTGTTGCCAGTGTAACATCAGAGTTAAGGAGGTACCCGGTTTGAATCGAGTCGAGGACATTTCTCTAATGAGGCCACCTCATATTAAGCGAAAGATAAGATTTAGTGGAAATTAAAAACAGGTACAACCTCGTGAATCGGCGAAAAATAATCAAATAACCAACCAAATTACTACTGCCCCACTCCAGGGTACTTGTAAACAGCCATGAATGCACAATTGTATTTTATTCTCAAATGCTCGGGCTGTATGCATAATAGTATGGTGCAGCAGAGGGGACTGGGTGACTCAGAGAGCTAATAGTTTGTCAGAGCAATGAGCCAGCACCATTGTGCTTGGATCTGGGCTTCAGATGCCCATGATTAAACTGGGTTTTCAAGTGTCAGAAGATAATGGCCTCAGCCCAATTACCCATGGCTTTCCCAATATCCATCATTAAATTTGTTTAGTTTTTGTAGTTTAGTTTATATTTCTAATAATAATGGATCCTAAAACAGTAACATATTTACGAGGTATTTAAATGTAAATTCACGTACATGTTAAGCTGGATACGTACAAGGGTAGTCGGCAATCTTGGGCTTGGCAGAAGAGAGTTTCTCTAAGAGTGTTGACTTGCCAGCGTTAGGGAACCTGCACAAGACACACAGAGGTCCATACTGCTGGAGAATGCTGCTTAGTCAATACAAAGTCAAATCCTCTCCGCTCAAAATATTAAGCACACATACCTCCTACCCAATATATGTCCCTCCACAATAAGCCACGTTGCCTTCTGGGAATGCATAGTTTTTTGGAAGCATTGGATGAACACAAGAAAATTATGGACCATTTTTGATATTCAGTGTCTCGTCAGAAGAGTCAGGCTTGCTTGAACCACTGCTGTGAACTGTCAGGTGTTATAGGCAAGGATCATCTCTTTTTAGATGCGTCCTAGTTTAACACAAAACTATACATTAGCATCTTTGTGGAGAATATAATGAACACAAAAAGCAGACAATTTTCATATGCCTGTAACGATTCCACATTCCCATAGGACGACATCTAATGAATTCCCTCAAAGTGATTCTCGCTCTTCCACCTTCACAGGGGTATAAACAGCTTCGTAAGTCCATCGGCTCAGCCAGTCAGTCAGCACATGAGCAATTTTCATCACAGAATCCACCGAGGACTCAGTGTGACCGTACTAAATCATGAACACATGGTCAGAATGATCAGTTAATTAGAAACCATGACCTTATACCAGGTGGTGGACAAAGTTGGGGAAGGGCGGAGACAATGCAGCGGGGGCTGGGCAATCTGTCCACAGGGCTGATTGTCACTCGCAGCATTTACTTCAAAGTTTTTATCATGCAGGGCCCAATACGGCTTCATTCTGATGAAATTAACCTGTGGATCTGGGCTATGTAATGTTATCCACGTGTGACTCGTGATTTTTGACCAATGTGTAAAAAGAGCCGTGACTACAGTTACCCGATGAGGCCAACGTCGGCAATGAGCTTGAGGTCGAGACGAATCATCCGCCTCTGTCCGGGGCTGGGCTGATAATCCGTGGTGAGTCCCCCGCCCAGGCCGCCCACCGCCACGCGCACGCGGTCCTCAGGGCTGTTCACCTCCCCTGGAAGTAAAACAAGGATAGGGGGTGAGTTACCAGGAATCGTCACTGCTAAGGAAGGCCTTAGCAGTAACACCTCTGCAGCAGTGGTAGCACAGTTAGGAAACTTTTCCTGAGAATATCCAGCGAATTTCTTGAACATTTTCTGTACACAGTGAATACCCATCGAGCCTAACTTAAATCAGCCAGAATGTGGGGTATGCCGGACAAGCTTCTCACAAACGAAGCAATACAAATAAAGAAAACAAAACTAAAATGAAGCGACGACGCAAACTCCGCGAGTGGTGGGATCCTCACAACCACATGGAGACATCGCGATCGTTGGCATTTACCCGGGCCTTTAAGTCACTTGAGCTCTCATGAGATTGTAATGATACAATTATGGGTCTGGATGCCATGTGCAAATATCCTCAACTAGCTTGTTTGTCTGTCCTAGGACGGAAGCTGTAATATTTACGAAAAAATTGTCCAGAGTATAATTGTATCTCGTGTAAATTTAATGGCAGTGAATCTTGCACAAAACTATGTCATGAAACACCTCACTTCATGTCACTGTAGCACTATATAACTGACCTTCAATTTGTTCAAATTCACTGATACTTTATTCTCTTCTGCTTTCGGTAGCTGGGGTTAAAATGAATTTGAATTCGATAAAATATCTGGAAAATCACCGAAAAATGTCTATTTTACCATAATGTAGAAGCATAAATTAGACTTACCTTTTTCTCAAGTGCTGAAGACATAAATAAAGACACCAAATCCACTCTGTTGCTGCGTAGAATTATTTACTAGATTCACTTTCAATAAAGAAACGTCAAACTTAAAGCGAATTTGCGGGGTTTTTTTTATATCCGCTCGACCTTCTTCTGCGCGAGTGTAAAAATCCACCCGCTCATGAATATTAATGATGGGGGGGGGGTGCGGCATGTGGAGTGACGTCACGTGCGTTACACACAAACATACATTCCTGGCTCATCATCGTCTCTAATGTCGTGCAATGCGTACCGATGAGGGTCCCGTCATCTGTGTGGACAGAGATCCCCAAGGGCACCTCGATTTGAAAGTCTTTGCCTTTTGCACCTTTGAGACATCGAACACTGCAAACACGCCGTGCAGGTCATCAGTTGAGTGTAATACGTAGTCATTATGAACCACCCACGGTGTAGATGCAACACTTAATACCCTGCACAAATAATACTTAATGGAGTGTGTATGACAAAAGATGGAAGATATAGAAACACGGTACTCATCAACAATACCCTCTGTATGCATTCAGGTTGTCAATAATAATAACGCACCAAGTCTAAGTGAGTTCACCAGGGCAGTGTACCGTGCAAGAGCCATCAATGCGCAGTTGTCTCCCAGCTTTGGGCAATGGCAAGAGGCAGCGGTGCGTGCGTCACCCCTCGTGGGTGCGAGTCCGCACACGGCTGAGGAGGGCAAATCACGCCCGACGAGATTTCTGTTTGTAAGTCGCTGAGCTCTGGTCCAAAACAAATGTCACGCAGCGAGCAACACACAGCACTATCAACGTCTTGCGTTGAGCGATGTCGTCACGATGAACAGCTTGGGGGAAAGAGACGGTGGCAGGGAACTCCAAAGTGCGGCAGTTCGAGTGAAGCAGCAGGGCGATGCGTGCGGTGGATATGGGGTCAGGGAGGGCGCCAGGAGGGATTCCAGCCAGGACACCTTCAACCATCTCGTCGGCACCAGGGGACTGGGCACCAGGGACTAGGCACCAGGGACTAGGGACTGGGCACCAGGGACTAGGGACGAGGCATCAGGGACCAGGCACCAGGGACTGGGAACCAGGGACTAGGGATGAGGCACCAGGGACTGGGCACCACGGGAGCGGGCGAGGTGAGAGGCCACCTGCTGTTGTCTCCGACCCCGGCTGCGAGGCGCTTGGAGGGCTGCCGATCGGTGACGTGGCGCAAGGAGGCGCCGGGCCGGGCCAGGACCCAGACGTCCCCGCCGGGGCCGCCCTCCCCGCCGAGACGCGGCAGCCCCATGCCGCCCGTGCCGCCCCGCACGTGGAGCCGCAGCGAGTCCACGAAGTGGCGGTGCCGCGGCGTCTGGGCGGGGCGGGGGCAGAGGTCGCAAACGGGTTTTCAACCCTCACCCGTACCCGGCCGCACCAGGGTCGCAAACGGGTACCCTACCCGATACCCGGCCGGGTACGGGTAGCCGGGTATCGGGTAGGGTACGGGTATCGGGTACCCGATTGCGACCTCTGGGAGGGAGACCACACGGGGGTGGGGGGGAGGAAGACAACACGGGGCGGGGTGGGGGGGAGGGAGACAACACGGGGGGGGGGGCAGCTCCCTCGCACTCCCGACTCGCGTCTCGGGGCTCTCCGCCCCCCTCGCCTCTCCCAGTGATCACAGCGCTCGGTGCTCTCGGCACACCGAACAAATGAGGGGCCGTCCATAAATGACGTCACGCGATTTTGGCTAATTTTTGACCCCCCCTCGTCACACGGCGTCACAAAAAGTTAGACCCCCCTCAAATATGACGTCACAAAGCTTTGCCCCCCCCCCCCGAAAACCATATTTCCATTTTGAAAATAAAACATTCTTCAAATCGCTTTAAACTATTGTCATTGTAGTGCGTATTTAGTGTGGCGCTGCACTCTGATGTTGTAGGAGAAAACATTTATTAAAAAGGAGGCGTTGGAAAGCTGACATTTAGCATAAAATTCACTTGAAAATATTCATCGTCTAACTAAAACTGCAGATGTTCAAATTATTATATTGAAATTATCCTATAATTATACAATATTAAAAGTTATTATAACTGTAAAAATATACTTGAAACTTTGTAGTAGAACGAAGCAAAATAGAGAGTACAATTATAACAATCATATTAATTTCACAGAATGAAAAGTCCTGGTAGAATCATTAAAATAAAAATGTTTAATAACATTCTTTTTTTTTACAAAATGCATGCTTCTCCATTCTCCCATAGAGAAGCAAAATGCTCCTGCATGGAGTAAATAAAAGGTGACCTTAGTAAATTGAAATAATCAAATAGTTAATAATGAAAATTAATTTAAAGAAATTGTGTTATAACAATTATATTGTTTATATTTATTTAAAGTTGCGCATTTTGATGTGACGTCACATTTCTCAAACCTCCCCCCTCGTCACTAATGTCTGATCCCCTCACCCGCCCTAGGTGCGTGACGTCATTTATGGACGACCCCTGAGCAGCAGACGCAAAACCCCGCCGCTTCGACACATCCCGTCAGCCACTCGGATTTCTGGGGAGTGCGACTCATGTTCAACACAACGCAGGGAAATTCTGTCCCCTTTTCGACATTCAGCATCATCATCAGCAGCATCAGCAGCATCATCAGCAACAGCAGCATCATCATCAGCAGCAGCAGCATCATCATCAGCAGCAGCAGCATCATCATCAGCAGCAGCAGCAGCAGCATCAGCAGCAGCAGCAGCATCATCATCAGCAGCAGCAGCAGCATCATCAGCAGCAGCAGCAGCATCATCAGCAGCAGCAGCAGCAGCATCATCATCAGCAGCAGCAGCATCATCATCAGCAGCAGCAGCAGCATCATCAGCAGCAGCAGCATCATCATCAGCAGCAGCAGCATCATCATCATCAGCAGCAGCAGCATCATCAGCAGCAGCATCATCAGCAGCAGCAGCATCATCATCATCATCAGCAGCATCATCAGCAGCAGCAGCATCATCAGCAGCAGCAGCATCATCATCAGCAGCAGCAGCAGCATCATCATCAGCAGCAGCAGCATCATCATCATCATCAGCAGCAGCATCATCATCAGCAGCAGCATCATCAGCAGCAGCAGCATCATCATCAGCAGCAGCATCAGCAGCAGCAGCATCATCAGCAGCAGCAGCATCATCATCAGCAGCAGCAGCATCAGCAGCAGCAGCATCAGCAGCAGCATCATCATCAGCAGCAGCATCATCATCAGCAGCAGCCAAGGGCGTGCGGGGCTCTCCGCGTGCCCGCGGCCTGGCTCGACCTGGCTCGGCTGGCTGCGTGGAGTCGGGCAGCCTCACGGTTGACTGCGAGGCTGGATGTGTGTGTAGGCTGTGTGTAGGCCGGCTATGTGTAGGCTGTGTGTGGGTTGTGTGTGGGATGTGTGTAGGCTGTGTGTGGGTTATGTGTGGGATGTGTGTAGGCTGTGTGTGGGTTGTGTGTGGGATGTGTGTAGGCTGTGTATGGGCTGTGTGTGGGCTGTGTGTAGGCCGGCTGTAGGCTGTGTAGGTCGGCTGTGTGTAGGCTGTGTGTGTGGAGTGGGGTGTCCGTAGGGATCTCAAATCTAGAATGTCCGTAGGGAGGTTGGTGTGGCCGCACCTTCCCGGCCGCCTGCAGTAGGAGCGCGCTGACCCCGCGCACCATGTCCGCTGCTGGCTGCTGCTGCCCCCCCCGTCCCCACGTGTCTCCCCCCCCACGGCGCTCCGCCTCCGCCGCCTCCTCCTCCTCCCCAGTCGCTCCCCGCGGCCTCCACGAGGGGGCGCCTCGCCCCGCCGGGCGCTCCCGAGCCCAGCGAAGGGCTCATTCGCATGTCACCTGGATGCCAGAGGCAATGCCATAGACACCCATTGCGACAATTGGGCTAATACAGCTGCGTTACAGAAATAATCAAAATACTGCACAAACATAATCGACATCAGATTTAAAACATGCCCTGTATGTATTTATTGTGCAGGAGGGGGCGAGTCCTTTGCCCAGGGTAGACATTCCACAATCATCTGGTGGGACGGTGCTGGGGGGTCTAGATCACGTGACAACCACTGTGGACTCAAACACTTTCTTATTAACCGTGAGATACAAGCTTTCAGAGAGGAGAATGGGAAGGATGAGTGGTGGTTATGTGGAGTGATAGCGATTATTTTGATAGTGATTTAAAAGCATGATCGTGATGCATGTTGGTAGCGACTGATTATGGGGGTTTGAGTGCTGCTAGAGTTCTGCTCAAGGTATGTGTGATGGTGATTAGGCTAATGATTATTATGAGCTAGGGAATTACAGCAAGGGTAATGATGTTGATTACGATGGTGAAAGGAGGTGATGGTGATGTGTGGTATTCATGATAACGCAATGACGTACAGCAATACCCATTGCTGTACCGTACTACGCTGCAACGTCTATGCTCGCGCCTTCACTGAGCAGTGCCACGAGGTATGGGCACGTCACCCTACGACGACTCGCACCGCGTGGGAAAGCCTCATGCAGCAGTGGCTTGACAAACATCTTTGGATATTTTGTCCACACGATCGGCGCGACGTCGATTAACTCTTGACATGAACACGAAGTCGACTTCTTCTGTCGTCACGCAGCAGAGATAACATAAATACACACACACATCCCATGTCTGTTCCTCCACACACACAATGAAGTGTTTTTATTCATTACATCAGCCAAACGGCCTTCTGGGAGCACACAAACTCAGCAGCATTGGCTCAACACACGAAAACTGGACCGGTTTCGTTTACTCAAGTGTCTCATGAGTAAACCATGCTTTCTTGAACCAAAGCCAGTCAACTGTCGGATATTTAGAGGTTATTGGAGATACAATAGTGGGGTGGTGGTGATACAGGCAATGATGGCGGTGGCAGTGTTGATGAATGTGGTTGTGACGAGATTGAAGATGATGTGGGCATGACGATGGTTGTGAATTGGTGATGAAGCTGAATTGGTGATGATGGTGCTACGGGCAGGTGGAGTGTGTTTTGAATCCAGGCAGGATTTTTGTTGCATTAGAATGTATGTAATTTTAATTACCTATAAATGGATCGTGCCTAATGCTCACAAGAATACATCTCCCTATAATGGGTGTTAAACATCCCGTGACATCATCGAATATGATTTGGCCATTGTATGCCGGCACTACGGTCCAATATAACTAACTGAGTAATAACTCGCAAATTACTTACTTTGAAAACGCAAAGCATCATTGTCCCCTACTGCAAAAGACGTGGCATGATTCTCCTAAAACGTAGTCTTGAGACTCAGCGAGACTGTCCAGAGTAAACGAGTGGAATCAGGAAGATACAGTGAAGACGACAGAAGGAAACGGGGGGCTGTGGAAAGACCGATGTTGTTTTGGCTGGTTATGTCTTCTCCCTGTGTGTCTTCATGTGCCTCAATCGACCGATGCGGGCAGCAGAGACTCGACTGCAGACCTCGCACGTGAACACCGAAGAGGCAGTGAGTGACGCGTGTTGTGTTTACTTTCTTGTCCTTCCCTCTCGCCTACGATTAGCACGGTTGGCTACGTACGGTGCGATAGAAGTTCAACACGCACACACCTCTCGACAGCTGATTTCGCGCGTCAGCCTCCACATAGTTCAAAGCCGTCGTTGAGCATGGAGGAGGAACGCCACAGGGCCCGGCCTTGCTGCTCTATCTCGTCTCAGTCACCATTGTCGATGTTGCACTAAGCCAGTGTCGATGTTGCACTAAGCCAGTGTCGATGTTGCACTAAGCCAGTGTCGATGTTGCACTAAGCCAATTGCTCTCCACTTTCGCCTTTCCCCGAACAGCCGTCTTTGTCCTCCAGCAGAGCGCTTGACCACTTTCAGATTTCCATAGAGTGCGAGTTCTGGTAAACCTGATGTCGTCCAGACGGAGTACGTCCCAATGTCCAGGGGCTTCGTAGTCTTCTCATGAGCATGTGGTCGACAGCATCGATGTGATGAACTTTGACGCGACGCGATCAAACTGCGGAATGTCGCTGCTGCTTTGTATCTCGCCCATCGCCACAGGACGTTGCTCCATTTGGTTCTCCCTCTCGTAGAGCTGCCTCCGCGCGAACATACATGACGGCGAACATACATTACGGCGAACATACATGACGGCGAACAAGAATTGCCGCGCTGGCCGCGTTGATCCAGCGTGCTGAGCGACGGACGCCCTCCGCGGCTGCCCCTCGCCAGGGTCGGCCCCGCGGGTGGGGACGGCGTCCACCGCGTGTGGCGCCGCAGCTCCACACGGGGGTTGGGAGTTGCTGAGGAGACGGTCCCAGCTCGACCGCATTGCCGCGAGGTCACTGCCTCGAACCCCGTCGTGACCCCCTAGAAGACAAAGCACCCCGTGGAGGCAGCAGCAGCAGCAGCAGCAGTGTGGGCAGTAGCCGAGCAGCACCGGGACATTACCGCGCTAGGTGACAAGAAATAAACACAATATGTCCCCTTCATGTTTCTGTCCTTCCTCAAAAAGGCCATATGAGAGTGCACAATCTTAACAGTATTGGATCAATACAAGCAAAATATTAACCGGTTTCGACGTCCAGGCTTGCTTGAACCAATGCTGTTAAACTCCCAGATGTTATAGGCAAGGACCCTCTGCTTAAGATATAGTCAAGCAAGCGTGACTGCTGAGATCAAGCATGTCAACACCGGTCCAGAGTTGGTTCTATGGAACCAATGCTGTTGAAACGATGCACTCACAGCCGGCCTTGCGCTTGGCGAGAAGTGGGAAACAAAGACGTGTGGTCGTCTTGTCTCGAGCATGCCGAGCATGCCGTCTGTGCTGGGCGGGGTGCGCGGCGTCGTGCCAGGGCGACACGCGGCCCCCGCCGTCAGCGCGCTCTCCCCGCGCGAGGTCAAGACGCGCGTGGAGTGACCTGGGGAAGGGGCGAGCGAGCGAGCGAGCGAGCCGCGGCCACGGCGCCCTCGCTGACGCAACCGCGCGCCGCGGCTCCTCCCCGCCTCGGGGCGCCGCGAATAAAAGCGCCGCGACTCGCGGCCCCGGGGACCGCGCTCCCAGCCCCGCGGGAGACCAAACCGCGCACCCCGCGTCCAGCCCGCACCCCCCGCACGCGGAGCGGATTGCACGCGGAGCGTCTCCACCTCCTCCGCCTCGCAGGTGAGTGCAGCCCTGTGCGCTGCCGCACCCTCGGCACGGCGCGTCTCTGCGCCTGTGCCCTCGACTCCACCCTCGGCGTGAAGCTCATAAGAGCGCTGCGACGCAGGGACGCGGTCACGTCGCAAATGCTGCTGCCCAAGCAGCGACTCTCCCTGCGTGGATGAGTGGAGGGAAGTAGGAACGCGGTGCCAGGGGGAGGTTAGAAGCGGCACCATCACGGCTCCACGTGGATGCGGGCGGGCACTGCGCTAGGATCCCACGGGCAGGGCGTGGGGTCCCACGGGCACTGCGCTAGCATCTCACGGGCACGGCGTGGGGGTCCCACGGGCACTGCGCTAGCATCTCACGGGCACTGCGTGGGGGTCCCACGGGCACTGCGCTAGCATCTCACGGGCAGGGCGTGGGGGTCCCACGGGCAGGGCGCGGCCAAACCGCAACCCGAGGATACGCATCGTCGACGCGTTCCTGTCGAATTCAGCTTTCACTCTAAGCGCACCCACCATAAACCGATAGCACCGACAGAATGATGCAACTTTCTCACTTCGAATTTGTTGCTGCCGAGTGAATTAAAACAATTCAGACAACGACACCAGCGAAACGAGCCAAGAACCGAACTCGAGTCAAACTGTGACTCGAGGGGTTAAAGCAAAGCTCCGCGAACATGCTGCGTGTTTGGTGTCTTCGCCAACCATGTATCACCTGCGGACTCATTCGTGCGAATAATCGTCTACCTGGTGAGTGCATGAATCTATTGAAGTACAACACCGATGTGAGAGTCTACTGCGCTATACAGTAGTATACTGTGGTACAAATTACAGAAATGACAATTAGCGTCGTGTTCGAGAATAACAAAATAAAATATTTGCCCGTCAAAGATGACCTACAGCGTTTACTGCGCGCGGCAACACTAGCCGAGAGAGCTCGCTTGTGTTGAACAATAATAATGCTTAAATGATGCGCTCCCAGAGGGCGGGGAGGCGAATGGGATGTATAATTAATATCTATGTTACGTGAAGAGACTAATATGTGAAGGAGGGATTGGGTGTGCGATGCCAGGATAACCAGAAGCTCGCGCGCCTCCTGAATCGCCGCGCATAAAACAAACTTTAAAAAAAGATCGAAGCGTACAAGATATGATTAAGTGTGATGGAGCGTCGTTTATGTAGACTGCTTCTCACGATCCCCGAGGAACCACAGACAAAGCTGGACAACTGCCATGCAGTAAGCCGATGCTACCAACAAATGCTCTGCAGTTCTCTATATATTGAGATGTTTTCAGACAATTGCTGAGCGTGTATACATGTGGCAGGAAACCCGAGCACCCGCAGAAACCCCGCACATGCGAGGGGCAACAATAACATTAATCCACACTTTGCTGTACTGCATTCTACTGGAAAGCCAAGGGAAGGGAGATTCACAACATTTCTCCGATCCCCCAACTCTCGCTGCCTTCACAGTGCTGGATTACAGGCGCGCGCCACCACCGCCCAGCTCGTGGCTGTAGTGGCGGCGACGCGCAGCGCGTTTTCTTTACGATGCTGCGGTGTCAATGGCAGAGTCTTGACGGGCACGGGTCTCCGATGCGTGCAGAGGTGACATCGCCGGGAGCGTTCTTCGCTTTAACCCCTCGCACCGCGCATCCGTGCTGCCCTTTGCACAAGCGGCGCCACCCGAAGACCGACGCCGACCTCCTCCGCCTCCTAATCCACCACGAACGCAACCACCGGGCCGGGCCATTCGCGCGCTCCTGGAATTATCATGAAATGGACTCAATTGTGGAATTACAGATGGTCTCGTGAAATGAGAAGTATGCGATGCATTATAGACAGCCACGTTAAATATGCGCAGTGCCGAAGGGAGCATGCCAAAGACGCGTGGTGTCTCAACGAGGAGGTATTCGGCAGGGGAGCTCCGTCGTCGGAGTGCGCAGTCGGTGGGCAGGCGCACGAGCGGCACGCGGCTGCCCTCCACGGCCGTCCTCGGCTCTGGATTCGTCCATCGCGCCTTGGGCTTTTCACAAAATAACCATGAGCGTCGTTGCGGAGAGAATAGCAGAACAAAATAAATAAGCAGACAATATCGCCTCCACGTAGCAGTCCCTCCAGATGATACATACAACATGTTTTATATACATTCCATCTAGCACACAATCTTTTCTGGGAGTGCATCATTTCAGCAGCATGAGCTCAACACAAGCAATCGACGATGCTGGATGCTCATCAGTATGATACAGCTGTATTATGTCTTACTCGGACCCATATCTAACAGAGAGAGTCCTTTCCATGTTAACATCTGTCAGTTCACCAGCAGCACTAGTTTAAGCAAGCCTCACTGTTAAGTGGCCGGTCTAGTTTGCTTGTGCTGAACCAATGCTGCTGAAATGATATATTGTCAGAAGGCCTTGTGGTTGATGGTATGTGTACACATACTTTTTTACGTGGATTAACAGATTTACGGAATCGTATTGTCTGCTCATTTATTAGTGAAGGGAATGCATCGTTCAATGCGTTGCTCAGCCTCCTTGACTGTGACCTCGGAAGTTCCCTGAAGACACCGATTTAAATGAAAGTGAAAATAACAACGGGACGTGTCCCATGCGTATTCCCATTCCACATGCTGGATTCCAGCTCGCGTAGTGAAATAAGAACCACGAGACGCCTGAAGGACACCCACTGTGAACACTGGGAAGTTCTTAACGTTCGGGAGAAGTTTTAGCGACGTCCGTAGCTGGAAAAATAATTCAACGAGGATTTAAACAAAATCCTCGCGCGTTTCACCAGCAACTTGGTAAATCGTGCGTGCAGGCACGGAGGGATCACATATGAAAGAGATGCATGGTGAAGGCAGCCGAGATTTGCCCGAGGTGAATTCGATGTCAACCCTTGCCGAGTTCTGATTTCTGCGCTCTGAAACGCTGAGAAATTAATCACCGCTGCTACCACGACAGCGTAAAAAACACGTCCGCGTGCGGCTTGAGACCCCTTCGCCGCGGCGCGGCGACGTTGCTTGGTGGTGATGCTGTGGATCACCGATGAGTGGCCGCTCATCTTCCAGTGCGATGGTGCCGTTGGTTGCTGGACACTCACCTGCTTCAGTAATGCCGGAGCACTCACACTGGGGTGGGGGGGGGGTACCACCCGTCCTGGTGTTACAGGATCGCCCTCTCATTGTGGCAGCGACGATCCGGGGAAAGTTGCCATTCTTCCAGGGACGTAAAAAAGTTCCTGGTTTCGACATGCTCAAGGCGATGCATTCGCATGTGGTTCTCTCCACTTTGGTACCATGGGATATTTGTCTCCCCATGATACACTCCGGTTGTTTAAGTCTCAGATGGACACTGTCCTCAACTCTGTTGTGGGAGTCGTTCTGTGTCGTGTTTTTTGGAGCTTTTACTCAAAGGGAGGACGTTTTGTCACCGTACGGAGCAGATCCACAATCCTCTCTGTGACTCGCTGTGGAGGGGGGGGGGGGGGGGGAGGCACCTGTGTAGTGACCAGGGTGGTAGCTACCTGTGTGGTGACCAGGGTGGTGGCTACCTGTGCAGTGACCATGGTGACCAGGGTGGTAGCTACCTGTGCAGTGACCAGGGTGGTAGCTACCTGTGCAGTGACCATGGTGACCAGGGTGGTAGCTACCTGTGTGGTGACCAGGGTGGTAGCTACCTGTGCAGTGACCATGGTGACCAGGGTGTTAGCTACCTGTGTGGTGACCAGGGTGGTAGCTACCTGTGCAGTGACCAGGGTGACCAGGGTGGTAGCTACCTGTGCAGTGACCAGGGTGGTAGCTACCTATACAGTGACCAGGGTGACCAGGGTGGTAGCTACCTGTGTGGTGACCAGGGTGGTAGCTACCTGTGTGGTGACCAGGGTGGTAGCTACCTGTGATGCTTTCACGGTGGTGAGGTGATCGTGGCTAATGTCGTTGCTGCTCCTGACGCACATCGCCTTGATGTTTATCCCGAGTCCCCTTGCGCAGAGATCGTGCAATTGTTGGTGTTCTGTGAGTGGACCAGCAGTATGTGCTGTAGATACCCGCCACTGTTCGTGTATGATCGGCAGGTCACGGATGGTGGGGAAACGTATGGGTACCCCCACCTTTTCCAATACATCCGGTCAGTGTGGGAGAGTAGACCAAATACCTTCTATGTATGTATATTGAACTTCTTTCGCACCCTACGTAGCCAATCTGTCAACGGGCCATGAGCAAACAATTGCAGGGCGGCATCTCTCTGAGCGGATGGCCTTGTAATATGAGCGTGTCTGTGTTTATGTCTCAGCTCAAATTGACAATGCCCAGGTACCAAGAGAAGACTCCACGCTGGGGGAAGCCCTTGCTGTGGCTGCTCGTGGTGCTGGGCCTCGTGGTGCCATGCCTTCCTCGGGGAGACATCGACGCGCTGTCACTCAACGAGGTGAACCCACAGTGCTGGGAGCTGTCCACGGTCGCAGTCATCAAGATGCAAAAGCCCCGCATGACGCACACAGTCGGCGAATTCTGGAATTTCATGCTCGACCTGAAGAACTCTGACAACCCGTACCATGCCAAGAACTTCTGGGACCTGGCGCAGCTGTTCTGGGACAAGTATGTGCAGTGCGTCATCTCCATATCGCACGGCCTGGGACGAAGGGAAACCGCGACTGCTGTGTACTCTGCCGTGCACAGCCCACGTAGGGCTCCAGGTATGTGGGCATGCTCATGTTGGAGTGAAATCATTATTGTGTAGTGGGTGCTCCTCCCATTAGCACGGTTGGCTGCGTAGGGTACGAAATAAGTCCAACATACATACGTATGACGCATTGGACATGTATTTGTTTTACAACGCCAACTTCAGCACCATTAAAATGTAACCCTGTCATTTGCTTTAACGCGTTTACATTCACAAGTATATATATACACTGTATTTATTTGTACCAACATGCATGCACACGTCGCCACACTCCTATTCAAACGATGCAGCCATTTGGGAGCTAAGGAGGCTCATTTTCTTCAAACCCTACAAGCGCATCCAGCCACGGTGGGATTCAGACGCTATTTTTTAAATGGCTTATCTGTTATCCATAACACAGGTTTTTTTTGGGTTAGATTGTGTAAATATCTAACCCAAAAAAAACTGAATTATGGATATTGGTCGCAAAAGCCGACGTGTTAAATTGGGTGATCTGTTATACTGCTCCGACTGAGATGCGTCTATTGCACATAGCCATCACTTACAGCGCATGCAGATTAGAAATTAGAATACAGCACACGCGCACTCCCTGATTAAGGGTGGTGATGTACGCAATGCAAACCAAATCAATTTCAAATGCATGCAAGGTATTGAAATTTATTATTAAAATCTGCTTCCACGCTTTGATTAAACGTTTTGATTGAATAAATAAATATTGGTCAGGCAATAGAACAATTAAAATATTTAAAAAACATTATATCCCCAAAAAAAATCTGAATTGCTTTAAACTTTACTCATCGTCATGTTAGCGTGGCTGCCGATGAAGGCAAGGCACCTCCTCTAGGGTCGGTTACCGGGGCACAGAGGTCGGAAGGAAAGGGATAAAAAGCGTGGGGCTCATTCACATGCTGGGGAATGTTTCTGCACCTGTGCCGATGTCTCCATTATGCACAACGTGGAAAATCGCCACGGCGATGTTTCGGCCAATCTGCCAAGGAATGGGAATCAGGTTCTGATGCTCACGCAGCTCACTGTGGCCACTCATTATGCTGCATACATCATTACCGCTCTCATTATTACAGGAGATGGATTTACATGAAGAAGTAAGTACTGTATGTCATATACAGATTAAATGAGTATGGTTAAATGCACTTAATGTTTGAATCATTGGCTCCACACATGAGACGGGCACGACGTGCTTGTGTGCGCACATGACACAGTGGCTGTGCAGCTGCGTGAGCTGCACCTAAATTAGTGTCAAGCCACCAGGTAGCATGGGCCAGTGTCTGATGCAAATGTCATCTTACACACGAAGCAAACAATACGCCTCCTTCATGTATCCATCTCTCCACATGTATTAGTTTACGCATCCCATCAGCCACCACGGCTTTATCGAACATAACTTCAGCAGCATTGGTCGACACAAGCAAACTCTGGACTGCTCTTGATATTTAGTGTATCATGAGCAGATTCAGACTTGCTTTCATCGGGAAAGCCATGCTTGTAGCCAAGCCTGGTGAGACACTGAGTAGTGTCGAGGTCAGTCTCGAGTCCCCACGTATGAAACCAATGCTGCTGAAATTATACACTCCCATTGGGCTGCGTGGCTGATTGGATGTGTACAATAATAGACATATTTTGTAAGGGACAGCTATAGGAAGGAGGCGTGATTGTCTGCTTGTTTATGTTGTTCGAGTACATATATATTCAAAAGTGACGCAGATGATTACTTGGTGCTGAGACCTCACACGCGGACCCCCACTTGCAAAGTTGCTGGTGAAGATACTTGCGTTGTTGTTGATTGATTCGACCATTTTAAATAAGAGTTTAATGGGTGTGGAGTGACTATATCGGCGATCATTTTATTTCATTGTATTTGTTAAATAAGTGTGCTCACATTTAATAATTCCAGTTTCTTACGTTAACAATTCAACATAAAGCAACGTTCTTGGGAACTGGCAATCGTGGACAGCCACAGTCAGTGTCACGAGGCCACCTGTGCACACCGCGTGATCTACGTGCGGAGATCACGCCGGTTTTAGAGATACCTTCTTTCACATGGGTCCTGTAAAATGCACGTGGGTAATTCAGAAATTTACTGAATGAAAATTTTATTTCCACAATTTATACGCCATTGTCACGCTCAGACAATGATACTTGCAAAAATGTTCACCATTATCATAGACAAAGTAATATAGTGAACTTTCATATGTTGAGAATGTTGAATACTTGTAAATGAATGTCATTATTCTCTTTTCAGATTTCGCATCAGTACCTCACAGGCAAGCAGGATTGTTAATGAAGATGTCATTCCCGACTTACTTGGAAAGAATTATCAAAAAGTTCCAGCAATTTTGATTTCGTAAATAAATCCACGTGCGCGTAGATCGAACACGGCTTCTGCTCTTTTATTCGGTGCATTAACGTACGTGTTTAGAATTGTTGACAATTTTACGTTTTGCTATGAATATTATTATTATTATTACTTTACGATGAACGCCCTAAACTGCGCTGAGCTCGACTTTGTGAAGGCGCCGTCTGAGAGCGGCACCCCTCCCCGTGTGCGCAGCGTGGGCCGTGAACTCGCGGGAGGAGCGCAGCGCGGAGTCGAGGGTGGCCGCTCGTCCGCTTGAGCCAATCACGCGCACAGTTCCTTGTGGCACTGAATTAAACGATATTCGTGTACTCTCTAACATCACCTGCAATGATTTATATATATATAAATGAACGTGAGTGGATGTTAAGAGGTTGCACTAACAGTTTTAAGTATTAAATGTTTGTATTGAAATTCAGTCTAAAATTTCAAGCGCTCCCTCCATTGAAGTGTGCGTTGCTGTTGATGGTGGGGAAGTTAGGATCTCAGAAGCGAAAGACAGCGAGAAGGAAGGCTCGCGGCCTGCTCCTGCATAGGGGTCAGATGCAGGGACTCCTGAACAAGACTTGAAGACTACGTCAAACTTTTATGGGTGAATATTTGAATCCATAATCATCAGTTTCACGAAGATCAAGAACATACCACGGGCAATGTCATGCTGGTCCACCTTACCATTGCTTCCTTTTGCCAAAAGCTACAGAAGTTGATCCTAGGGTTGCCGTTAAAATGTCTCCCCATTTGTGTCAAGGTGTCCTGATTTGGCCAAACACCACTTGGTGCCACTCCACCGCCTGTCTCCTCTGCTCACAGGTGGCCCATCCATCACAATCTCTTATCGCTGATGTCTGAAATGCTTTTATCCTATGATCGATTTTAAACTTCTAAGATGCTTCACATAACCTGCCAAGATATTCTGAGCAGTATCTGTATAAACTTAAATATATATCCAGAAGCGTTGTGACCATCCATCTCTCCGCACTCAATAGCAAATCTCCATTTTTCAAAATTGTGACATTATTCGACCAAAACCACCTTCCTATGCACTCCCAGAAGGCTGTGTGGCTGACTGGATGTGTAAAATAATTACACAAAATAGACGTGTGAAGGAGGTACAGGCTGCTTGTATTGTCACATTCTCCACAACGCTAACGATTATTTTGTCAGTGCAACAACATCAAGTGTAACGTTACGGGTGCTTTAATCAGGAGCTCAATCGGTTTAATTTGTCCTGAAAACCACGTGTCAAGGCGTTCACTGAGGTGGAGTGGAATACGAGAGGAGAGCAAGGAGTCCCACTCCAGACGCCAGGGGCCACTCCCCCACGCCACCCCTCGCGATTCCTCCACCAGCGTGCGCATCTCCCCCCCCCTCCCAGTGCACCATGGGAGCACCAGCGTGGTCAGTCTCACACTCCCCCAGTGCACCATGGGAGCCAACGTGGTCAGTCTCACACTCCCCCAGTGCACCATGGGAGCACCAGCGTGGTCAGTCTCACACTCCCCCCCCCCCCAGTGCATCATGGGAGCACCAGCGTGATCAGTCTCACACTCCCCCCCCCAGTGCATCATGGGAGCACCAGCGTGGTCAGTCTCACACTCCCCCCCCCCCCAGTGCATCATGGGAGCACCAGCGTGGTCAGTCTCACACTCCCCCCCCCCAGTGCATCATGGGAGCACCAGCGTGGTCAGTCTCACACTCCCCCCCCAGTGCACCATGGGAGCACCAGCGTGGTCAGTCTCACACTCCCCCCCCAGTGCATCATGGGAGCACCAGCGTGGTCAGTCTCACACTCCCCCCCCAGTGCATCATGGGAGCACCAGCGTGGTCAGTCTCACACTCCCCCCCCCCCAGTGCACCATGGGAGCACCAGCGTGGTCAGTCTCACACTCCCCCAGTGCACCATGGGAGCACCAGCGTGGTCAGTCTCACACTCCCCCAGTGCACCATGGGAGCACCAGCGTGGTCAGTCTCACACTCACCCCCCCCCCCCCAGTGCATCATGGGAGCACCAGCGTGGTCAGTCTCACACTCCCCCCCCCAGTGCATCATGGGAGCACCAGCGTGGTCAGTCTCACACTCCCCTCCCCCTAATGCATCATGGGAGCACCAGCGTGGTCGGTCTCACACTCCCCCCCCAGTGCATCATGGGAGCACCAGCGTGGTCAGTCTCACACTCCCCCCCCCCCCAGTGCATCATGGGAGCACCAGCGTGGTCAGTCTCACACTCCCCCAGTGCACCATGGGAGCACCAGCGTGGTCAGTCTCACACTCCCCCCCCCCAGTGCATCATGGGAGCACCAGCGTGATCAGTCTCACACTCCCCCCCCAGTGCATCATGGGAGCACCAGCGTGGTCAGTCTCACACTCCCCCCCCCCCCCCCCAGTGCATCATGGGAGCACCAGCGTGGTCAGTCTCACACTCCCCCAGTGCACCATGGGAGCACCAGCGTGGTCAGTCTCACACTCCCCCCCCCCCCCCCAGTGCATCATGGGAGCACCAGCGTGGTCAGTCTCACACTCCCCCAGTGCACCATGGGAGCACCAGCGTGGTCAGTCTCACACTCCCCCCCCCCAGTGCATCATGGGAGCACCAGCGTGGTCAGTCTCACACTCCCCCCCCAGTGCATCATGGGAGCACCAGCGTGGTCAGTCTCACACTCCCCCCCCCCCCCTAGTGCATCATGGGAGCACCAGCGTGGTCGGTCTCACACTCCCCCCCCAGTGCATCATGGGAGCACCAGCGTGGTCAGTCTCACACTCCCCCCCCCCCCAGTGCATCATGGGAGCACCAGCGTGGTCAGTCTCACACTCCCCCCCCCAGTGCATCATGGGAGCACCAGCGTGATCAGTCTCACACTCCCCCCCCCCAGTGCATCATGGGAGCACCAGCGTGGTCAGTCTCACACTCCCCCCCCCCCCAGTGCATCATGGGAGCACCAGCGTGGTCAGTCTCACACTCCCCCCCCCCCCAGTGCATCAAGGGAGCACCAGCGTGGTCAGTCTCACACTCCCCCCCCCCCCCCCCCCAGTGCATCATGGGAGCACCAGCGTGGTCAGTCTCACACTCCCCCAGTGCACCATGGGAGCACCAGCGTGGTCAGTCTCATACTCCCCCAGTGCACCATGGGAGCACCAGCGTGGTCAGTCTCACACTCCCCCAGTGCACCATGGGAGCACCAGCGTGGTCAGTCTCACACTCCCCCCCCCCCAGTGCATCATGGGAGCACCAGCGTGGTCAGTCTCACACTCCCCCCCCAGTGCATCATGGGAGCACCAGCGTGGTCAGTCTCACACTCCCCCCCCCCTAGTGCATCATGGGAGCACCAGCGTGGTCGGTCTCACACTCCCCCCCCAGTGCATCATGGGAGCACCAGCGTGGTCAGTCTCACACTCCCCCCCCCCCAGTGCATCATGGGAGCACCAGCGTGGTCAGTCTCACACTCCCCCAGTGCACCATGGGAGCACCAGCGTGGTCAGTCTCACACTCCCCCCCCCCCCAGTGCATCATGGGAGCACCAGCGTGGTCAGTCTCACACTCCCCCCCCAGTGCATCATGGGAGCACCAGCGTGGTCAGTCTCACACTCCCCCCCCCCAGTGCATCATGGGAGCACCAGCGTGGTCAGTCTCACACTCCCCCAGTGCACCATGGGAGCACCAGCGTGGTCAGTCTCACACTCCCCCCCCCCAGTGCATCATGGGAGCACCAGCGTGGTCAGTCTCACACTCCCCCCCCAGTGCATCATGGGAGCACCAGCGTGGTCAGTCTCACACTCCCCCCCCCCCCCAGTGCATCATGGGAGCACCAGCGTGGTCAGTCTCACACTCCCCCCCCAGTGCATCATGGGAGCACCAGCGTGGTCAGTCTCACACTCCCCCCCCAGCTTGAGCCGGGCAGTGGAGAAAGAAACGCGCGGCTGGAATCATGCGAATCTGTCTCCTGTAGCTGGGTGACTGAAGAGCTGGGTGAGATGCAAGCGGCCCAGGTAAAAATTCAAGAAAATAACCCAATAGCAAGATTCTTAGAGTGAACCCCGACACAGGAACCCACAAGAAATAGATTCTTATTTGGTTCTTTCAGTAAAGTCACGTAGATATAAATAATAAAAGTAAATAAAATAAAAACTACGACGTTTCGATCACAACACAAGCGACCGTCTTCAGGAGGAAAAAGGAGGGGAGGTCACTGAAGGCGACTGTTTTTAAAAAACGTCGTAGTTTTTATTTTATGAACTTTTTTTCTATCTACGTGACTTCATCGAAATAACCAAAGAATATGAATTCCTGCAGTCACGAGACTAAAAGAACATCAAATAAATATTACATTCTCCCAAATACAACTGTCATCAGTAGCAGAACACGAGTGCCAACAAGGACACTCAATTGATTTTGATAAAGTTGAAGTTTTGTGCAAAACTAGCTCCTACTGGTCAAGACTAATTCGAGAATTTATCGAAATTGAAATAAATTAAAATAACTTTAACTGTTCGGATAGCTACCGCCTTAGTGCTGCGGGGACGCGAATAATCAAATAATACATGTTTAAATGCATGTCTACAAAGGGCAGCGTACTTCAATATGGATTACCATTGGTAGGGATATTTTAATAAACACAATCGACAGGAAAGACAAGTTCAAAGGGCTCGCATAACGCACATGCATCATGTACGTTGCCTCAGTAATTCCGTCCCCTTGTGCAAGAGCGCAGCTGCGTGGTCAACACAGCTACGCCTCTATAAGGAACGAAACAGTAAGACTTCTCCACAAATCTGGCTGTCGCCTGATTGTAATTACTGGCGAAATGTCGTACTCCGATTGTAAATGTTGTGGCTTGGCTCTCCAACACACCGGTTAGTGCTGTACTAGTGACGAATTGGCACGTTCTGTTTACGTGACAACCATTACTAGTTGGCTGTGTCGGGTGGTGTCGGGTTTTCACGACACATTTATATATTTACGCGATCTAACCCAAAAACCTCTTATGGATATTGGTCGCGAAAGCCTCAACTATCAGAATTCTACAGGTGGCCGCGTGGCTCAGACGCTGGAATGCTGAGCTGTTGAGTTCTTAGCCTCAAGTCCGGGCAGCCAGCCACGACTGGAGCCAGCTTCTCGAGTGTGGCAAGGAGCAGGTCTCAGTTCTGTCACCAATGTCCACGCAAAATAAATATCAGAATTACAGTACTTTGGTTTTGGATGTGATGCGGAAAAATTATAGGTCAGAGAATGAGCGGCCTCACGAGACAATCTCAACGCAGAACTTGTGGGAGTGTGTTCTGCCTCCTAGCAAATGGAATCAATTGGGGAAAAATGACCGAACATATAAAAAACATTAATTGCTCTTGTATTTAACATAGTTGCTAAAATGTAACGTTTTTTACGTGTACATTTGAAAACCCATATAGAAAGTATTAATGAACATATAAATGTTGCATTACAATCTCGTCATAATAAATGTAAAATACATAATTTACAAAAATGTTGAAGTATGCTGGAAATACTGCAGAAGATGACTTCACAACTTGTATTTTACTGGGATGTTTATAATCGGCAAATTGCAACACAAGTCCACGGTTTCCACCAGCAATTGCTGCACATTTTCAAGCGGTAAATCTGTAATGCTTTTGTTTTATGTTTTATCAAGGAACAAGTGCACGGAAATTGTTGAACATTCATATATTTACTGAGAAGTGAATCGACCCTTTCAAAGAAACATACAAAAGTACAGTGCATTCCTAACAAGTTTGTGCTTGCATCACGCGAGCACGGTATAATAACAATAAAAACAAGATACATGAGGAAGTAAACAAACATCAAAGTACTGAATATTTATCAATGCATGCATACCTTTCAAGTGTTTCATAGTCCCTTCATGACACTTGGCATGAGATTGACAGCTGAGGTTTTTTTTTCACCAAACGCCCCCAAACGTCTTTTTCGGAGAACAAAAAACCAGCAAAGTGGAGGAACAAGAAAGAACGCGGCGGCAGTCTGAGGCCTGTCAACAGCGCTTACTGTTCATGTCACCGCGGTAAAGGAAGATGCAAACTGAACATCGGTTCCACCAAGAACGAGGCCCACCATGGTAGCATCACCCTGCTGCTAAACGAATGACACAATTGTACCTTGGCCTTTCACTCTCTCACAGAATATCCGATACTGAACACAAAGATTTGGCACAGACTAAAGAATGCTAATTAATAGCGTCCTTTCCATCCAATCAGCTGCACAAATCAAACACAAAATTAAAATTATCATTGGAAATGTTTCAACACCGTGCAATCCCTACTGTAACTTAATTAGGCTACAAGGTTAAAGAACCGAGTATTGGTGGATTCAAAGTTCTACAACAGTTACGCAACATATCATATGTAGTATTATTTATTTATTATGCTTTTTTACCCAGGAATGCCTCATTGCAGGAGGGGGAGATATTGCTATGTGTGATCCCAATTTGCAGGTATTTCTTCAGCAGTGGGAAACTTAGCCAAAACCAGCAGCATTGAGCATGCTTTTTGTTAGCCACGAGACAAAATCCAAATAACCCAGAGGAAACCCACGAAGAAGAGAGGGAGAACATAAAAAGTGCACGCAGAAAGACGCCCGAGTCAGGAATGAAGCGCAGGAGTAGCACTATTCGGTACACTGGGGTAACCACGTTTTTCCTCAATCCTACCATAATGCCCTCTAACACTTATGTTCGAATGCCAGGATCAAACTAATGGCTTTTGAACACAACCTCTATCACAATTTATGCCCACTCTTGGGCGTGGCTTGCAAGAGACTTGGTGATTTTCCAATGATGTTTTGCATAATTAGCTAACCTGAGCGGAGTTCCAAATGCAATTATGCGCTGCACGTTACTCTAGCGAGTACTCATTCGCCGGCAGTCACGTAAAACAAACCATAATGTAGAAGTAATTTTCACACATTATGTTTCCACAGTTAAAAGTGACCGAACCTTTGTTAAACACAAGATGGCCAATGTTAAATTCATATTACCAGTAGACATTGCTTTAGCCATGTCTTATTTTGTAGTGTAGTTGTGGTTAGCATTTTGGTCAAATGTTTGTTGGAAACATTGGTGACAATCGTGTCATCTCACTAAAATGAAATAAAAATCCGAAAATGCAATTAAACACATTTACGTTTTATAGTAGGTGTTCATGATTGGTCCATATAACTGTCCTATATATTTACCACTCATACCTCATTTCCATAGGACTGGCAATGCGAGTTGGCCCAATTTTTCCTAAACAGGGAAATTAGCCAGCATGCCAAGTGGGACCGACACAAGACGGGCGGCAACCGACAGCATCATCTGGTGGGACAGCATGCCGAGTTCAAACTTGGATGATGCGGCTCTTGAAAACTAAAGTGACCTAAAAATATTCAAATGTGTCCAGGTGACTTTTTGTTTTGAAAAACAATATAACACTGTACAATGGGGCTCTATCAGGGTCTGTGTACGCATCTATACAACTTGAAATGCAAAAATACATAAAAATAATAACAAGATGACTGGATTAATTTATTTCCTTAATATGTACAGTTTGGTTATTCTTAATTAATAAGTTGGCACAAGAAGCATGAGCGGTCTTCAATACACATTTAATTACACGTTTAAACAATTAATTTGTCAATATTTTATTATAAACAGCTGTTACTTTAAGAAAAAAAATTATGCAATACATTTTACACAATGTTAAAATTGGAATAAAACCGACAAAAAATAATAATATTTATCAAATAATGTTACCTAGCCAACATTTTTATTTGTAAAGCACATGTACAATACAATTATGCCCCAAAACAATGACGGAGTGGTAAACATACAGAAATGTGTTGTCCGTGGTTTTAATTGCAATGTGTCCAGTGTCATTGGTTCCATAATAAACTCGCAGTGCAGCACAGAAACGTTATGTTGCATAAACCTTATACACTTCATGTAATTTTAGTAAATAAAAAAGCAACATTTTATATTCAAATTCTGCCTTTTTGGCTTTAATCTGTCCAAATGAATGTTCTTGTATCCATTTAAACTGAAAGGTAACCTGTAACAATGACAATCGAGTCCGCACCACGTTTCCGAACAATGTGCAGTCAACACTCAATCAACTCGAGACACGGTCTCAGCACGGAAGGGCAAAATGTGTGGCAAAAAATGATCAATCTTTTTTAAATATTAATATATGAACATATTAAAAGACCTGAAAGGTTTTGTACTCGGAGGAAAGACCCTATAAACTGAAATCATGGACTGAAACTACATGCAAGGTAAGCAGTGATATAAAGAGACGAGAGATGGAATGAGACTATACAACTGCGAAGCCTGGCAAGATGTTGAGGGAGGTTGTCACCTCAAATGTGCCGAGTCAACGCATCTCTTTGCGTCAGCCAGATATATTCTCTATCATAACGCAGGGTTTGTTTATGACGAATGTGGTGTTTATATTTGTGCCTGCACACCACTGCCAATGCCGTTCCATATAAATGTTGAGCTAATTCAGGAGCAACCAACATTTAAACAAGAGGCGGAGGGCAGTTAGAGAGGGCGGCAGGGGATCGGGGGAAGGACTGTGGCCACGACCACCACGCGTCGAGGCGCTCCCTGTGCGGGGCATCCCTCGGCACCCGCCGTGTCACGGGGACGATCTGGAGCGCCACCTTCAGGCGCTGGTGTTCGAATGTCCGCATCTCGGTCCAACATCCGACGTTGAAACAAGTCTTGGATTTACGTTCAAATAAAAGAGTTCTCTCTTCGTAACCGTAATTTTCCAAATACACCGAAAAAAATTATCATGAAGCGTAAGCATCTGTAAATGGACCCAGGATTGATCTTGATGGAAAATATTATAAGCTAATGAGCACGTGACCTCCGACAGACGTCCACCTCACCATAATCAGCTGTTAATGTGATCGACAGCGCTTATGAATTAGCAAAGGCAAGTCAAATGTGGCGGTGGAAAATGTGTACTTAAAAATCACGTAAAACGCACACTTTTTTTTAAACAAAGGCTTAGGTCAGAGAGAAGAATAATTCCATTAAATCACTCCCCATACTATTGCACTGTTAAAAAAATTAACACTCAAATGCAAAGATGAAACATATTGCTAAAGAAAATATTGCAATATTTCAATCAAACATTTAAATGACAGAATATCGATTTACATTTCAGTGTATATAAACAGAACTTAAACATTTTAACTGGAAGAACTATTACTTCGTTTTTAAAACTGTAGTTACTTTCTTTTCATTATCCTATAGAGGGAGGAAATGGTACCAATGGTCAATTTGATAAAAAAAAATGTTTGACCACAATCATGTTAAATAAAGACAAATATATTTAAGAAAATAGTAGTAATACTTTTGGCATTTATCATCATTTATAATTGTGTACGACCTCCTCTTGAACTATTTAAACAAAAATATACTGTTTATAACCATTACGAATGTTTACATTCTTGGCAAAACATGACAATTTAGTGACATTAACTGACAGAGCGAGGCACGAGTACACCGTGGGCGTGCACTGGTGGGAGATGCGAAGATGCACGACTGCTGAATTAACGGAGAGCACCACGAGGGGTCAGCGTGCTGTCTTTTGGTACCGCCCAGAAATATTTCCTGTTCAACAGTTTAAATGGTCGATGTTCAACGAACAAAGCAACCCGTGACCAAAGCACCGCTCGATACGTACTCTGTGAAACGCCACGGACAGCAGGGGGGGAGGGTCGTTTGCAGGAGAGCACTGGAAGAGATACTCATGATGAATTTAAACATTGGATTTCATTTATAACCCCTTGATATGTTTTTCAACTACAGTTGGGACTTACCAAGTGCACAGGAACAGAGTTTTGCGAGACGATGGTATGACACGGTGACATGGTGTGGGGTCTTAAGCCGACGCCGCCGCCGCCTTCTGAAGCGCTGCGTTCGCTCAGCAGAGACATCCCGGGCCGCGGAGATGAAGACTGCGTAGCAACTCCCAAGGATGCGGTTACCTCTGGCACGTAAATCAGAGCTCAACGGATTACCCACTCTGCACGCAATCCCAACGGTATTGCTTTGGCAAGAAGATGCACGCTTAATATGAACATATTATAAAGGTTACCTGTTGGTTTAACGGTAATACGAATTGCCGTGTTAGGGTACCGAGTCAGAAGCATTGAGATCAATGGATTAAGTCTTGGCTAATCCTTTCGAGTCTTCGTCTATGAATTGGTAACAACAAAAGGTAATGCATTTTGTGATCACACTGTATATTTATCGAGGCCCAGTTCTGACAGCTTATTTGACAGATTTGTGCCAAGCACACGCAGCTGCACACCAGAGCGCCATCCTATAGTTGGTAGCGTTGGCGCCCCAGAGGGAGTTGGACATTCCCCAGCATCGGTGTGCAATGGCGCGCGGCCTGGATGTTGGGGAGCACGTCGGCATCAACAGACGATTTCACAACCGAGAAAAGAAAAGCGAAACAACCAAAATACATGACACGTCCTCTTTTCCAGTCTTAAAATATTACCATTACTACAATTTAGTATTTAAACACTGAATAATCTGTCCAGATGGCTCAAACATAGCAAACTCAAACAGAGCAGTGAATGTGAAACACAGTTAGTGGCGCTACGTTGCATGCACACAGCTTCAATGTGGAAACGTTTTGGTACTGTTCTGAAAGTGCTTTCAATTATCTTACAATTTAACGCTTGATGCTTTCGGGATATTCAAGTCGGGAAAAACATAACTTTGTACAAGTCTAACAGCCATCTGAACAAGTGAAACCACTTACACCGATTCACAGATGATATCCAACACATCAGTAATCTAGCACGATTACAAGCATGCACCATCCAGCAACGCTCCTCTTGATGCGCACCTCATTGCTTGTGCACGTCATCTATTGCTGAGATATATTTTTAGATGTACAAGTCTACCTAAGGAACACATTTTAGTAAACATTTCACATGGATATTTTACAGAATAGATGGCCCAGGAGGCATATTTATGACCACTAACCCTTCCTGCGACACAGCTTAGACAAGTACGATATAGATTTCGTGGACGTCACAAATTATCCAAATTCAACTTCTCGGTAATTTCTCGGTTCACTTCCAAACTATCGTAGAGTGCCCTGTCCGGGACACTCCCCAGCACAGACGGACAGTGGATTTGTCTGCTCATCTCACAGCTGCTGCTGTCTGCGAGCAATGCCCTCTCAATGCTGGAGCCACGCTCCACAGGGGTTTGGGTGAGAAATGAACCGATACATATTGAATTGTTTATTTTTGCAAGGGAATCAACAGAAACGCCTTGCTGCACTATGGATGGCTCAGTAGAAAACCCATCATTAAATGAGACTGAAACCGCCGAGTTCCGGTAAGAGGTTTCCTGCAACTGTTGTGGTGCGCTGATCTCTGGGCACAACGAAAGACTGACCGACGCACTGGCAAACGTGTTACCGATATCGGGTGATGCACGGTCAACTTGAAAACATGCACGGTCATCTCTTGCCAAGGATGGAGAACACGACGTTGGTTTATTCAGAGCGTGTGTTGAGACAGCTGCTTCTGTTGCAGTTGTGCCGGTGATTGTTGTCACTAGTGTGCCTTGCTGCCTGGGCACAGGGGTGGAGAATGTGACCTCCTCTTGGGGTTGCTGTTGCAAGCCAGTGAGGAGTGGCCGCTCCTCCTTCTTGGTTGAGCCAACCTCGGAAACTGCTGCAACGCCTGCATTTTTATCGAGCCCACAGGAGATGGCGGCATTGTGCACCTGGCGGATATTCTCGATGCACTCGCCCTTGGCCTGCCGCAGGAGATCTGCCTGACCCTGCAGACACAGATTCAATGTCACTTTAGTAGCATATCAATGAATGTCTGATGACAGGCCATGTTCTCCATTTCTTCCGCTTCTGCTATTGGAATCGGCATCATGAGATAAAAAATGCAGTTGGAAATCTCACAGAGCAGCATGCTGCATGTGTCACAGAATAGATTTTCACAGAACGTCTCCAAAACAATATCACAGCTGCGCACTCCTCTACAGCTGCCGACAGTGGCTGCTGCTGCTGCCGCCGCCGATGATATTATCCTCCACCTGGGCCTGCTGCACTGCGAGCCGGCACCCGCCTGGCAGCTACAGCTTCACAACCACAGAAGATCGTGCTCGCAAACACTCAACGAAAAATCAAAGCAAGACGAAGCTTGATAACCCCAACATTTCTCAAAGTAATTATATTGGAATCGCAGATCTTCCCGTCGCCAAGCCCCTGATCGCCTGTGAGCTCCCAATGGGATTCAATTAGCCACCGCTGCAACATAACGCAACAGCTCTCCTCCACTGGCCCTGATGGCCGGCACGGTCAAAACCGATAACATTGTAGCTGAGGTCTGGCGGTTACTACACAGAGAGAAGAACCACAAGTACACCCTCCAAGGATTTCAAATTTTGCCAGCTCTCCGTGAATTTTTTTTATTCAAAGGGGGTATCAGAGAGATAATTCAGTGAAGAAACTTAAGATTGGTCTTGTGTGAGTCCTCTAAGATTAGTCACGCTAATTCCTGTGACTAAAAGCATTGTGTTTGATATCTGTGCATGTTACGTAAGACGTAACACCGTTAGGTTCCACTCAGCCTCCAGGCTCTCGGATGCTGATAATGACGTTAAGAAACTACGGATATATGGAAATGCATTTAACCTATGCATGACCTTGGATGCAAGTAAAAAATCATGACCACATGCTAACCACAATGAGTATTGTGCCTCCTGCTGGACTGGCTACGCTATTGTAAAATTATACAAACAACTCCATTATTTTACAGAAACCATTATTGAAATGAGCAGAGGCACAAATACAATTTCTGGAAAATCAATGACCTCTCACAGCATATCTCACGAATAAAATATATGGTAGTAAATATCAGGCTTGATTCCTGTCATGAAACATAGCCTGCAATGCAATGAAACATTGCCTCCTGAAACAAGTCTCGAGACCGAGCGAGGCTTTCCTGGCTACCCGAGCGGAACAACAACAACGACGACGACGATGAGAGTGGGCAAGGTGCAGGCGAGCGTGCCACCTTGAGCAGGGTGACGTTCCAGGTGAAGCTCTCAATCGCCTTGGCCAGCTTGCGGCCTTTGAGTCCCTCTCTGGTGCCCAGGTTGCTCAGATCTTCATGAAGTTCCAGACCTTCGCATTCAAGACACCAGAAAGAAACGCCTTTCCAGCATCCACCGACAAGCACAAACATCAAGCGGTGTGTGTGGCACCGCTATTATAATTATTCTGTAAAAATTGAACAAAAATTACACGAATAGTTATCCATTTAAACTGATTCTGTCCGAGGCTCATTATGCAAAAACATAAACATAATGAAACTGCTTTTGTAGCTGCTGACACTGGCCTGTAACAGCAACAACAGATAGTGTGATATTTTACATAAACTCCATTCGACAAGAGCTCTAAATGAAGTTAAACTCTATTTGTGTTTCTACACAGATCAGTTAATAACAATATTTTTAACATCCATTCAAGCAATCACAAACACGTTTGCATAAATATTTTCTCCTCTCAAATAGAGTGTTCTTGCAGAAGGTTCCTCTCTTTATACAAAACATTACACTACACTTGATACAATACTGTACACAATACAATAGCGAATACAATGCAATGCACAGTACAATTGACAATAAAATACCACACGCAATGAAATACTACAAACAAAGCAATATCATACAGTGCGTGCCTGTCTAATGTTTTTAGACAAAGCACGGGTGCCCTTCTCAGCAGTCGCTCTCTTGTCTGCCCGACGCGAGGGGCCGGTGCTCGCACCTCGCTCAGCCGGGGCGCCCCCGCAGTGGGTCGAGGCTCTACCGAGGCTCCTCACCTGACTTTTGGCACTGTGTGATCTTGCCGTGGATGGCGTCTGCACTCTCCATGAGGGTCCGCAATTCCTGTATCATCTGCTCGCACAGCAACAACAACAGCAACAACAGCCGTCGTTCGCCACTCAGTGGTGGTCCCGTCACTACGGTGCCTGTGCCAGGCTCGGTGCACCTTGAGGTGCTAAGCACACAATCTACCACACACTTCTGCAAATGGAAGGGATCTAGAAAAACTAAACATTTAACACGTATGCTTTCGCAATCATAAATTACAATCCGTAATTTATATTTTGGACAAATATTTGTTGTTAAACTCTTCACCGTTCAACATAACCAAATTGTCACGTCAGCATCCAACTTCCTGGGTTCTGGCCCGTAGATGCTTGATGTAGTTTCAAGCGAAATGCCAGATCTAGTTGCCATGTCTGGCTGTGAGAATTATTCTTCTGCCTACCGGTGAGTGAGCCGAAAATACAATAATTTGTGCATTAAACGTTTGTACAAGTGACAATTTAATTTGTTCAACTCTTCTGTCAGAAAAGTACTCAATAGTTTGAGACGTGCAGGGTCCAATAACTATTGGCTTCATATTTCGACTTGGGAGAACAAACTGAAGCTTGACTTTTGTCAGAAACACCGTGGAGTGTTGAGAGAGGGACAGCCAATGGTGTATCAGCATGACATGGCACGTGCAACTACGGAAATGTTGGGAAAGTGAGGATACTATCTTCTGCACCATCGGGCACGCAGCCCAGATCCAGCCCCTAGCGACGTCCACGTTGTGGACCTCTGAGGGAAGCTCTACGCGGAAGGCAGGTCGATCGTGATGGCGCTGGGAAGGCAGCGACGCAGTCACAGATGAAACCTGCCCAACGACTTCTACGCTGCTGCCATTAGGAAGCTTGTGGGCCACTTCTGGAACCAAGAGCGTGCTAATAAAGGGTGACTATGTGGAGAAATAATCTTTTATGTCTCTGAAATATAATGTGTGACCCTTTACATATTGAACACTCTCACACCTATATTCCCAGTTGTGACTTTAAGATTCAGTATAAGAGCAAAGTTAAAAGCTGTTGCATGTGGTAGGCCATGCTGGTGTGTGATGATTCTGGCACCATTCTCCACAACTGGGGCGAGCAACGTTTCTCTACGAAAAGCAACAGAACGGCCATGAGGGGATCATTCCTTCACTTGAGATCATTGTCTTTCCTGGGAAATGGACCACCAGCTGTTCTCCATTGGCAGCCCTGAGCCAATGTGGGAAAGAACATGTCCCGAGGGCGAGGCCAATCTGTCCATAAGACGACGACTCTTGACTTGCTAACAAGTGGTGCTCTCTTTATTAATGACACATTCCTACGGTGGAGACCAGTCTCGCCATAATCTTGTGACAAAGAGTTACTCATTTCATAGACGCCAGAGGGATGTGGGCCCGAGTCAAATGCAGGAGGAATTTGAACTCATGATCGTCTGATTTTGAGTCAGCACCATCACACCGTGTTGTACAGTTTCCTCAGAAGAAGCAATCAATACGCTTTTCACGCTTACTCGTTATTAGTTTTGCAGAAGGAACGTGGAGGTTAGAATGTAAAACGTAACTTGAGCGCGATAGTGCTGTGAATAATCTCAACGCGAACACTGAAGAACTTAATGGCAATTTTTTCGTGATACGCTGGGAGCTCTGGATGGCCGGCACTTGTGCCTTGTACACAATTATTATTGTTACACACCGTTACAAACCCTACATTATGTTTTTATGTTTCAAAACATTATAAACGAGGTACTACAAACTAAATATCGTATATGCCTGCTTTTCATATTTCACTTTTGACCCCCACGTTATACACTGCTCATTGCATTTCTTATCTCTGATAGCAACGATTTTCAGTCCCACACCATCATGAGGGTGTAGAGTCAGAGTGTTCGGAGTGGACAGGCAGAGTGAACAGATTGTACAGAGTGTGCAGGATGCGTGTACGGAGTGGACAGGCAGAGTGTACAGTGTGTGCAGAGTGAGTGTACGGAGTGGACAGGCAGAGTGTACAGTGTGTGCAGAGTGAGTGTACGGAGTGGACAGACAGAGTGTACAGTGTGTGCAGAGTGAGTGTACGGAGTGGACAGGCAGAGTGTACAGTGTGTGCAGAGTGAGTGTACGGAGTGGACAGGCAGAGTGTACAGTGTGTGCAGAGTGAGTGTATGGAGTGGACAGGCAGATTGTACAGTGTGTGCAGAGTGAGTGTACGGAGTGGACAGGCAGAGTGTACAGTGTGTGCAGAGTGAGTGTACGGAGTGGACAGACAGAGTGTACAGTGTGTGCAGAGTGAGTGTACGGAGTGGACAGGCAGATTGTACAGTGTGTGCAGAGTGAGTGTACGGAGTGGACAGGGAGAGTGTACAGTGTGTGCAGAGTGAGTGTACGGAGTGGACAGGCAGATTGTACAGTGTGTGCAGAGTGAGTGTACGGAGTGGACAGACAGAGTGTACAGTGTGTGCAGAGTGAGTGTACGGAGTGGACAGGCAGATTGTACAGTGTGTGCAGAGTGAGTGTACGGAGTGGACAGGCAGATTGTACAGTGTGTGCAGAGTGAGTGTACGGAGTGGACAGGCAGATTGTACAGTGTGTGCAGAGTGAGTGTACGGAGTGGACAGGGAGAGTGTACAGTGTGTGCAGAGTGAGTGTACGGAGTGGACAGGTAGAGTGTACAGTGTGTGCAGAGTGAGTGTACGGAGTGGACAGGCAGATTGTACAGTGTGTGCAGAGTGAGTGTACGGAGTGGACAGGCAGAGTGTACAGTGTGTGCAGAGTGAGTGTACGGAGTGGACAGACAGAGTGTACAGTGTGTGCAGAGTGAGTGTACGGAGTGGACAGGCAGATTGTACAGTGTGTGCAGAGTGAGTGTACGAAGTGGACAGGCAGATTGTACAGTGTGTGCAGAGTGAGTGTACGGAGTGGACAGAGTGTACAGTGTGTGCAGAGTGAGTGTACGGAGTGGACAGGATCTGGCCGTGGGGCTCAGCGGAAGAGTGGTTAACAAGCGGAAGCTTGAGAAGTCAAATTCTGGTTGGAGTTCACCGAGGCCATCATCCCTCTGGGACCGAGAAAATGAACACCACTCTGTAGGGAAGTGACCTGTGGGTGCCCCATGGCTACACTCACAAGGAATGTGGAATTTACACCACTGGCTCAGGGCTGTAAAGGGGACGATAAGCACCAATCCCTCAATGCTCAATTGATCCAGAAGTAATTTTGGCTGTGTTGTTGTTGTTGTGTTTGGCGACAGTCTGTAGAGGAGCGATACCAGCTGCAGGCCGTGGCCTCACCGTGTCATAGAGAACCACGCCCTTCTTGAGCACGTCGGGGAGGGCGCCCTGCACGTCCAGGCACGGCATCTGGCCACGCAGCACCAGTCCCACCTGGGGAGCCCCGTCGGTGTTGAGCAGCCGCGAGCACAGCACCAGCATGCACTGGGCAAGGTTGGCAACCGGAGGGAGGCCACACACCTCCTTGAAAGCCAGAACTGCCACCTGAAGATGCGCAAACGGCCCAGGCACGTGATCATCGACGGCCACGTAAGCACATGCGCACTGCACATGCGCGCACGATACGTACAGTTAAATAATACATGGGGTCATGATCCATCTATGCAGAGTTTGAGTTTTGGCTATTTGCACCGTACGTTCATTTCAGAATCCGAATATTTATTTCTACTGGAGGAATCCGATGAGCTATGAAGCTCTTTTTTTACAGATGTCCAGTAGGGGCGGGTCAGACCGTTACCACAACAAAAAAATACAAAACAGATCGGAGTGCAAAGTACAAGAAAGGTAATAAAATCACCCAAACACATACAAATAAAACTAAACTGTCACCATCCTACCAGACAAAGCCCACTGAGTTATTACATTATTTTTCAAAATCGACCTGGCCACAAATGACAGCTCAACAAAGTGGCTTTTCATTTGGATATTTATAGCAGAACAATGATCTAAATAGTCTAAATGCATGTTTCTAAATGTGGAGGGAAAATCCAGAGGACCCGGAGAAAAAATCCACGTGACCACGGAGAGTTCATGCAAACCCTAAATACACAGGCGTCAGGGGTGGGATCAAACTCTCGAACTCCTACATACCAGGCGAGGAAGAAGACATCACACCACCGTGGCGACTATTAAATAAATAAAGTTTCCACGTTTCCTCTGGAAACTCCAGTTTTTGACGACATGCAAACATGAATTAATGAATAACGAATCACTTACCACTCAACTGAACACATCCGCACCATTATGCACAGTGAGAATTTGTGCACCTATAGGCTGCACACTTCTTACTTTTTGTACCTGGGACAAAAGTCCACACGGTGATCATCCCTTCCCTACAGCAGCAGCGCGACCGCTGCTCTTTGCAGAGGTTCTCGGTGTGAATCCGGGAGCCGCCTGACTCACACTGCGGTGCATCAACTGTGAATACGGCAGGTCGGTGACCATGGCGACTGGTGTCTTGAGGACTCACCTGGTGTTGCCCCCCCTACCCTGAAACCCTGGAAATTGGTATTTTATTTATATTTATCAGACAAAACACAGTTGTTTTCATTAATGTAGGGCCCTGTTTAAATGGCTTAGACCACTCCACCCTTGGGAAGTTTCCATAGTTTTATTTATCATGTGGAGGGACAGATATTTTAAGGAGATATATTCTCTGTAAAATTGTGTAAAATACAGTCTTTATTTCATAAATACATACAGTTTAGATTTGTCCCACACCACCGATTAGCATGGTTGGCTACGTATGGTGTGAAAGAAGTTCAACGTACATATCTGCCTCTGATGTAATGTACCGACACGTTGAGCATTCAACCAACCATTACCTGCGAGTTCTCCCGCAGGTCAGCGGCGTCGCGCAGCGGCTGCGTCGCTACGCGGAACACCTCGTCCACCACCTTGATGCCAACGGTGCGCATGGTGACGTATTTGTGTGTGCGGCGGCCCCGCATCACGGACAGCCCCCGCTTCGGAGGCTTGCCCCCTCCGCGGCGGTTGGTCACGGCCACGTGGATGAAAATGGACGCGTGGGTCAAGAGCTCGCCCGTGAGGGAGAGGAGCGGCACGTGACGGTATCCGGGCTGGAGGCACTCCAAGGGGATGGTGTACTGACCGATGAATTCGTCTCCTATGTAGTCGTCGTCCAGTACCACCAATCGTAGCAGAGCCAGCTCTGGCAAGTGGAGCTGGAACTCAAAGCTCTCCTCAAATATCGGGTGGTCTCCATCGTGGTATACAGTCTTGGTTCTCTGCTCCGCACAGTCAGCTGGAATGCCGTGAATCTCAGCTGCCACGTAGGGGTCCAGCACTTCCCCCTTGGCACCAGAGCCTTTGGGCTTGGGGAGATTTTGCCCACTAATGATGCGGAGGTGCAACATCTGAGGACAGAGGCCAGGGAAGCTTTCGTGGGTGTTGGCACGGAAATACGAAACGGCTTCGCGCATGATTGCAGGCCGCAGCACGTAGCCGCAGCCACCATTCTGCTGAAACCAGCCAACGTTAAGGTCCAGCATGAGCCCCGGTGTTTGGAGGTTGAGCCCCACCAGCTGGCAGCCACACTTCCAGAAATCCAGCGGGTTAACGTTGCTCGAGTCCAATCGCATGGGGCTTGGGTACACGCGGGAAAGAAACCTCTTATTATAACTCAGGAAGTCCTCCGACCTTTCGCTGATAAGTCGACCAGCCTGCAGCTCGCTGAACGAACTTATTTCCCAGTATTTCTGGCTTTGAAGAGCCACATCAAAGTCGCGGAAGCGGACAGACTGGCAGAGAGACGCCAAGTCGGAGAGCTCCCGTGTGAGCGTGAGCCTGCGTGCCTGCTCGGGCTCGCAGTGCTGATGCCCAATCTGCGCCGCCTCGTCCTCCTCGCTCACGTCGCCCTCGCACTCCTGGCAAGCGGGCGGCAGTTTCCGGCCCTTAATGAGAATGCGCCCGCGGAGGCTCTCCGGGGAGGGAAGGTGTGCGCATGACGCGATGGCTGGCTCCGTGTACAGCTTCTCTTTCAGTACCTGCAACATATAGTCAACAGCCGCTCCATTATTAAACATCTCACACTATCTGGAAGTTGTAACCATTTACTTGTTCACATAGCTACAATAAACCCTCGAGGGATGATGTGCCGAGTCAACCCGCGACAAAGATACGAACGTTCGACCTTCTGACTACGTGCCGCTCCCTCTATCGAACCGAGGCGGAATAAGAAGCAACCGGTGAATTCTAGATAGAAACAGGTGCAACTGTGACCACTGGCCCAGTCCTCCTAGCAAATCTTGCATATTCGCTGCCGTCCATGGTAAAAATTGGATTCCCACGTAATTTGTCCCACGAAACCTCGGGTACGTGAAACCAAAGCAAAACACAAGCACAGTGTGGTCATAACTCTTTTTTTCCCGACATGTGACTAATATCTCCTCTTAATATAAACTCGTGGGAGAACACAAGCGTAAATGTAAACAACACCTGCAGTAGGTCTCACCTCTTTGATATGGCGCACCATAGTGCGCTGCTGGGCCGGGCAGCAGTGCGTCTCCAAGCACAGCACGAGAGGGTACTCCGACACTGCAAAGGCATGCTTGCCAATAGCGTCCAGAGCCGCCCGGAGAGTGATCGGGGACGTCATGGTGTGACCATTGAAGACCAGAGGCTCCTTCTCAGGACCATCCCACACATCCAGCTCCACGGAGCGGCAGCCCAGCCGCAGGGCCCGAATGAAGCCCCCGACGTCACTGGGACCACGGAACTGGTCTTCCACCAGGTAGGTGTTGTGCGAGGCGTGGACGTAGTAATGGGAAAGGGGCTGAGTCATGTCCTGGCACACGTGCCGGTGATCGGGGTCAAAGACGTGGCACTCGGGGGATAGCAGGTACCGCGTGAAGCCATCGATACCCAAGCAGCCGGCGGCTCGGCCTTCCTGCGATGGTTCGAATCGACGGATGATGTCTAGGCTCACCTCCTCCGAAACCTGTGCCATTCCCTGTTCTGTATCCAGAAATAGAGAGAGGTCTTTGACATCCAGGTACTCTTTGTTACTGGAAAACTGCACAAGCAGGAAGTAAACTTCGGGTCGTGTTGCTAATACGTTGAAAACGTCAATGAAATTTTCCACCGTGAGGCCAATAATGTCATCTGGCCGATCGTTATCTTTTAGCACTTCCTTCAGCTTCAATTTAACGTACAAATTCCTTAATCCTGGGTGTAGCTTATGAATCAATTCCACTGCACCGGCCTCTGAAAGGTATCCTGCGTCTTCTGTGACTGTGCATTTAAATTCTGCCTGCAGCCAACAACTGCGCAGGCTGTTCTGTCCAAAATGTATCGAGGCAGAGATGTCCTGCCTACCGCTGCACGACAACAAGTAGCGCAGCCCCGTCACCCATGCGCTCGCAACGTCAGCCGAGTTTGCAACCAAATCCAGCGACTCGTAGCTCTCTCCGTAGATAATGGAGAAGGCGCAGTCTTCAGAAACCTGCTCAGATATCCCGTTACTGCGGAAGATGTCCGTGTTTTTCCCAGCACGCACCTCCTTTATGGATCGCACCTCCAGGCGGGCTTTGTCAAGGTCCTTCTTGGACGGCTCCCAACGCAGGTGCTGCAAATCTGACTCCAGCAAGAAGAGGCGCTGATAGATGCGGGAATTTGACCTGACCTTTTTCAGTTCGGAGCCCTCTTGCATGAGGCTGACGCAGTCGCCGGCACTGCTGATCTTCTTCTCTGTAGGCATGCTGCTAAACGACACGGTCTTCTTCCGCTCCGGCTGCTTCTGGCGTGAAGTATCCTGAAACAAAACATGAAGACCGATGGTGAAATACGTTACGTGCTTAACACGCCAATATCGTCAAGCCTGTAAGAGACTGACGAGTACATGCCATGGTAAATATGACGGTACATCTGTGTAATAGGTACACAATGTGGTTCAAATCCATATATTGTAGCCACATTGTAGCCTATAACACCTGTTTTGTGCATGGTGGTCACCCATCCAAGAACTATCCAGGCTCAGTGCAGCTTCGCGTCTGAGATCTACTTAGTTTCTGAGTCTTGAGATACATGGGGAGACACGGTGACACACGGGGAGACACGGTGTCACACAAAAGCTCAGGGTCTTGAGACCCAGGGCTGGGACCATGCTCAGAGCCGACTTAAGCCGAAGAAAGCACAGTAATTGGATTGCGTATGATGGACTTGGTGAAGAAAATCAGTGCTCAGAGGCAGCTGAAGTTAGGCTTGGCTTCAAGCTGGCTCACTTGAGCCAAGCCTGAGCTGAGACACGACTTAGAATAGGAGCCTTTGACCTTAGCTTTAGGAGGATCTCCGTGCTGCACAGCCACAGCCTCCACCCCCATTGCACGCGGCAGATACCGCCTCTGCACTGCCAAGCACGGGAGGAGCACAACAACACGTCTCGCGCCAGCGAGGATGCACGCGCGCACACGCGTGTCCACGGTCTCGATGGTTATATCACAATCAGTATAAAACACAAACTCACAAAGTAGTTCAACTACAGCAATCGTAACCTGATCAGTTTTATTTTTTATTGATAAAGCTTCAAACATGTTTCCAAAAATGGGTCCATGAGTTGGCGGTAGAGATACTTGGCTTTACGTTCCAATTGCTAAAAGAAGAAATGTTGAGTGGGGAAAGTGCTCCTAAACTTTGTCTGCATGCATGTGTTTAACCTGAGTAAGCGGAACGTTGTTACTCTTTCAGACACCACCAGTGCGTTATTTATCAACCAAGAGAGCACTAAAAATACTGAGCACACGTTGCTTCAATGTACATAAAGGAGATACTTAATAATTGATGAGCTGTATATCCCAGACAGGGGGCAATTGTTTTTTTTTCATCTAACGATAATGCACACTTTCTTGTTCTACCATTTCAAGATTACATACCCAATGGTAGCTACAACATATTTAGAAAATAAATTTAGGCTCAAGCCGGTACAGCAAGAATGAACATGATTCAATCCTGTAGGTTAAATTAACTCAACATTTGCAGACTTTATCTGTGTACACATCCTTAAGTGCACAGATGTGTATGCTTGTAGTCAATTATCAAATTGCAGTGTACAGTACAGTGCACAATGCATCGAGGATATAAAATTTTCCCACTCCCGGGACATGTCCTGCGATCCCCTCGTCACACACGCCACTCGAGCAGGGCTCCACTTTGCCACAAGAGTTGGGACTACACTCAAATGTTCGCAGCACATTTACACAGCACGCATATTTGTATCACAAATTTACATGAAAAGGAAAATGTACACAAACAATGATTCAGTATATTTGGTATACGTGAGGCTATCCTGAAGGTACTGCGTTGTTTCACAGCCAGTCGTGCAGCAGTAGAGGGCGATGTGGCTTAGTGGCATTCCAATTGAGTCATTTGTGGTGTCATTTCGAATTTGGCAAATCTGGACCACGACACCGGCACAAAAAGGCCTACTCTTGCGTGTGAATTCACGTGACCTTTAATGTCCACTTTTAAGCAGACGGTGGATATGTTCCAATTGATACAGCTGCAGTAATAACCAGGGTGGCCCGCATGACCCCAACTGCTCCACCTCTGCAACGAGTGGCGAACGAGCTACCGCCCGGCTGCGTCACCGTCAGTCGTGCTCAAATATGTACGGTACAAAAGAAGTTCAACATATGCACACAACTCTCCCATGGAGCTCAAGCAGCACGGCCACGGGCAGGCCTGCTGCTGCTGCTGCGTTGAGCACACACGCCAGGCTCGTGTACATTCAACACACGCAACACTTTGGTTAACGTAAAAAAGGTGATGAAGGCTGGGAAACTTCACTGTGTTACGAAAACTGTATTGAGCCAAAGGTGGTGTCAGTAAAAATTCCAACCACACAGCACCATATAAATTACGGCTCTGCAGATCAGATAACACAAGATAAGAATGTTGTGGTACTCAAAACAGGATAACATGCAAACATGCAAAGCAAATGTGTTTACGCCCAGGTAATTGTTTCATGGCTTGATAATGGAGGCATTTGATTAATGGAGGTATTCGATTCCGGCAGTCACGAAAGCTTCAAATCAAGATTGAGGAATTTGATTGTTGCCAAACCAGAAATACTGAACAAATGGGTACAAATGTCTCTCACGTCAGTCACTGTTATGTCTGGACTTTTTAATAATCATCATCATCATTTACTGTGATATTTATGAAAAGCATACAAGAAAAAAATGTTGGATTATGCAACCGAAATTATCGTATTATTATCCTTCGTGTAATGAAAATGTGTTGCAATGTAGAGTGGCATTTGAGTACATGAGCAATACATCTCACAAGACAGACAGTCTCCAAAACCCAACCGCAACATAACAGCACCCGTTTCAATGCTGTGCTCAACAAGCAATGTGCGTACGTACTGTACACTGGAATTCTTTCGCACCGTATAGTCAACCGTGCTAATCGAAGCAATGCCAATCTCTATGCCAGCACGCATCCTGTTTACCCTGAATCCTCCAAGATGAATGTGCAGCAGATCGGCAGAGATGTGCACCCCATGAACAATGCATTTTATCAACATAACCAGGCATAAGCCACTTCCGGTTGCACCCAAAAAGACCAAATCTCCTAAGTAATGTTCACTGTGGTGAGACCATGCGGCTACAAGTCCCTGTAAATGTATGCAGTCTGATCCTACGTGTGGAAAGAGATGGAGTAAACATCTACTAAATTTGCAACCGGATTATATAGAAGTGCAATTAAAATCGAATATCCTCCATTCCCAATCTATTCATAAAAAGTGTAAGTCTATCGGCCTATTGTCACATTTGAACTGGCCGTGACCCCCCATCCCCACCCCCTTCAACGACCCAGTGACCAGCTGAGTGAAGTATGGTCAAAAAGCACTCATGCCTAACACAGACAATGAGACGCCTTCATCCAGAAGTGAATTAAGGTCTCTAAATGATTAATTATAAGAAGAACATCATTTTTATTCTCAGAACATCATTACGACTATATTACAATCTTTAACACAATATATTATACAGTATATTAATTGTGATTTAAAGCTTTCGTGATTGCAGGGATTCATATTCTTGGTTCTTTCGGTAAAGTTACATTGCTTGTGTTGCAATCGAAACGTCGTGAGAATTTTATTGTTTTATTTTTATTATTTCCCTTCTACGTGACGTTACCGAAAGAACCAAGAATATTAATTGTGATGTTATTCAACAATAATAACCATTCGATAACTAATTGTCTATAATGTATAATCAAGTCTGAAATAGTTTTCTGTTTTAGCCAGTTTAAAAATAATTTATTTTCAGATATTGGAGTGTGGAAATATACATTTTCAGGTAAAACGGGATGCGATTTTCGTTCCCACTGCATGCTATTCAAGTGCCCAAGACATGAATACAGAAGTGCAAGACTGGAGATGTGAGATTGAAATCACGCGAAAAACGCTCCTAATAATAAAATAATGTAGACCGTATTACAAAAGTTTATCTTTTCAACGCAAATGCTTAAACACATTGTGAAGGTTAAAAACATAAAATATGTCTCTCTTAACAAGGAGTATTTTTTTTCTGAAACCCACCAAATAATCTCTTAGAGGTCCATTTTAGTGTAAATAATACAAATGGCATCAATTTTTTTTAATGTAAGCTGGGAGGATGATATAGTGGATATATTTGTAAAACAGACTGAGCAATACTGAATTGTATGAGCACTGTATAGCATCCAAGGGACAGATTATTGTCAAACAACTAAATAAGGAAACAAAGAAATAATTTATTTTGAACATTTGCGTTTGAGTTCACATGAATGTACCCGAATGAATGATGCAGACACAGCCAGGGGCTGTCATGGAAACAATGCAGAGTGCTTGCAAGGCCTCCATCAGACACGGCAATAATGCTGGTAACCATAACTTTGGTATTCGAACTTTTCTAAAACCTAATGAGACTCATCCAAAACGGCCTATACAATCCAAATGCTGGTGTAATGGAGTTAAAATGGTGACTACTTTTGTAAGTCTAATTGTGTGATATAGAGGAAAAACTGGAAGATACTTGGTCAGGATTTTGTTTTAAAATCTCTTTTCTAGCCCTTACACAAACAACAGTAAACACACATGATTTATCGTCAAGATATTGCCCCAAGATGTACCCTACGTAGAAGATGAAGGATTTGATTAACACATTATCACGCGATAAAGGGTTCTCCCCCGGGCAGCATGTAGTTGGGAATGGTACATTACAATTTTATAAAATGGGTAATTAAGATCATTTGCGAGATTCAAATCCTATTTATAAGCAATTAACACATCACCCTTTCTGGTGGCCTTTGAGGCGACTTAAATCGAATTAGTAACAAATAATGGCACGTTCTTATTAATGAGGGACATTAAATCAGAATGTTAAATAATAAATGGCTTTAGGGTCTTGCTTAAACTCGTTTTGCTTTGCAAGGTGTCAATGGGAAAACTTCTCAGCCTCACACACTCCAGTCGTGCGTTATTAAAGCCCACGTGGTCTGAATAGCATGCGCTTTGCTCAAGTGACACACTTGAAAAACTGCCTTGATTCAAAATGCTGCCCATTGTAAAACATGCAGTCAGTTTACTCGTTGCTAGGAAAAGATTGAACTGCACGAATACCAGTGCTGCAAACATGTTTTTTTTCCATTATCGGTAACCCAAGTGGAAAACCCCCCAGTAAAAACCGGTTACTAGTTTGCCGCACGCATAGAATGTCTCGCAACAACCAAAACATTTTCTTTTTAAATGAGAAGCACACAGGGCACTGCCGTAGTGTTACGGTTAGCGGCACGCTGGGATTGTCAGCTCGATTCCAGCTCCCGGCAGGGAATCAACGCAGGTTTCCTCCATCTCCCTGTGCCCAGCCAGCAGTAGAAACGGGTTCCCCACAGGGAGCCGATCGGCACGTCGCGTGCGGTGGGGTGACGTGCCATTACGCTCACCTCTTCCAGGACGTCTGGTCAGTGTGGAATATTAGAATGCCCCCTACAGTTTCTCTCTGGTGGAGGCCCTTCGGCCAGCAGTGGCCTGCGAAAGTAATTGCAAGGCTGCACCTTTACCTTACACGGTAACCAGCGGTGGATTGAAAACACGGCTCTGCACACGCACTCTGTGGTGTTTATTGGTCGTGTCCCTCCAAACAATATTTTCATTTGTTCAGTGACCATTTTGAACACGGCTGTTATGATCGTCAGAAAATCCGAGATGGTAAATATTTAATCCATTTCTAATTATGTGTTCATATCTTCAATGCAAATTATGAATATCTTCTAAACTTCCTGTGAATATCCTTGGTTGCAAGCGAATTGCCTTGCCTGACTCATTTTATGATTTGTTACCCACTACACGTGATCGAAGTGTCGCAGCGGCTACATGGCCCTTTATATAGCGTGTGGTTATGACGTTTCTTAATGTAACAGATACTGTACACATTTAATACATTTTTTTAAATTAATCATCACCGAGCTTTATGGGGCTCTATGCTATCCTGGCGTATTTGCAATATGTTCAACAGCTAAATGCCAATGTTGAGGCTTGCCAGGCAGCCACGAGACGGCTTTAGGAGACAGTTCATGTAGGTGGCAGAGAGCCCACAGTGGTTAACGACATGATCCAGAGTTTGGGTTGCATGCCCACAATCGCACTACTGTGGATTTGTCTCTAATTTTTAATTATAAAGGAGATGTGTGCATCGGCTTGTTGATGTTTTCATGGTTCCACCAGTGTCTTCGAGGTGGAATGTCAAATCCAGTAGGAGAAATGTTAAGTCTCAAATGAGGTGTTTATTCTGCATGTCTGGGTTGTTCCACTTGGGTCCCCCCAGCATCCTTCTGGACCTGGATTAAATTCTAGGATGGTTGACGATACAATCTCAGAAGGGGGATCCGGACATGAGTCAGTGGCGAGTTACATCTTTGAGGTCTTGGTTAATGGATAGGTTTTTATTGGCAAGAAAATGTGTAAACTCCCTTGGTTTGTGAGGTGAAATATAAGATGAGGACACAAGCGCACATTGATTCTCACAGCACGGCACCTCTGCGTGTGTCCTCCACACGTGCCCGTGTGTTCCTGTGACAGCAGCCCCCATGTGACAAGCAGCAGCAACAGCCGATGCCCATATTCGCGTGCCTGTGTGGGCGTTGCAGTGAGAAACAGCGCATTCTGCAATCCCCACACCAACTCACACATTGCGGTCTTCCTCAGGGTGGTTAGTCACGGGCAAGCTGCCCAATAGTTGGGCGAGGTCATTACCACCATGTTAATAGTTACCGTTATCTTGTGGAATATTTGTTCAAATGAATCTAATATCATCGGTGTAACAGAACAAAGCATTTTGATGATGAACCCTAATCAGCCCTTGGCCTAGCAGTGCTCCCAATCTATTTGAGGGAGAGTAAGAATGTTTCAAGAGTGTGGCTTGTGATGTTATAACCACGTGACGCCTACTCTCTTCATCTTACCAGCGTCGTGTGCCCATCTCTGCGTGCGTGTCCGCGCGTCTTTGTGCATGTCTGTCTGCAGACCCGCGTGTTTTTGTGTATGTCTGTCTGCAGGTCTGTGTATATGTGTCTGTGCACTCCCCTGTCAGTGGCAATTTCAGGTCCTGCGCATGTGTGCGTGGGGAGTGGTTACGCAGTTGTTAGCGTGCTGCACTACGGACCTGCTGACCCGAGTTTGGCCAACACCGGTGATGGTTATCTAAACCAGTCCTGGGCCTCCCCTAGGTCGACTGATCCTCAAATTGAGCACCTGGTGCGATGTGTAAATATCACAAGGGAGACAAAGGCAGCCGGGCGTGGTTCTGGCCGTGCCGGCCTTCATAAGTGCTCGCACTTACCCCAATAGGCTGTTAAGGCTCTACCGTGGGTCTTCATCTGTTTAAACCAGACACACACGCACACTGTGGCCAGAGTACCATCAATTCCTCCGGCAAGGCTGCTTTGGCTGGGTCATGGAGCCTGCATGCCCGGCCATCCACCCCAGCCCAAGCAGCTTCTGTTTGGCCGGATAGAGTGGGGGGGCTAAACAGGCACGGCACAGGCTGGGGAAGAGACGGGCTGATGATACGATGTGGAGCTGGGTGGACTTGCCGATGACCGGTACCAGCGGTGTCAAGATCGACCTCTGTGGAGGAGGCTCGTGAAGGACGCTGCTGCTGGGCAGTTGGAGGCAGTCGCCCTCCAACAACAACGGAGGGTGGAGAGGAGCGACGCTCACAACCACGAGGAGAGTGCCAGGCGGATAAACCCCAGCGAGTTGGCACAGTTGGGAGCACAGGTGGTGCATCTGCCAGTCATCTCGGTCGATCAACCCATGAGACCTGCGTCTGTCCCGTGACCTCCTGCCAGCGAGCCTTTGACGCTTCACGTCGCCTCAAGGTGCACCTAGGCTGGCACAAGCGCCGTGCTGACGTCACCGCCGCCGAGTGGTGAATGGCGAACCGTGTGCGTGCACTCCCTCGCAAAAGGCAACATCAGCAGCAGCAGTGGCTGCTACAACATTTCCAGCACCTTGCGCACACAGCCAGTAATGGCATTGCGTGTAATGAGGCTTAACCTCAAGTTCAACACCAAACATTTACTCTGCTCTTAATTCCGGCCGATTTAGAGACATTTTCTTTAGACTTGTAAACACACACGACCCAGTGACGGATTGAAATCTGAAAGGTGATATACGTCTACAGTTTAACCAATACGGTAATTGCAAGTCTTGCTATTCTGTTTCGGTTGGTGGAGAGTGAATATAAACCGCGCCTAAGAATGACATTTTAAAGTCAAACATTGCAAACGCAATTACAGAAGGTGGTAAGTAGTTAATACAAGATCATTTTGTATTCACGTGTCGCGAAATGTAAGGACTACACTTACATCATAATTATTTCTGAAATTTATTTCATAATCCAATGTGAAACCTTCAGTCCTGGGGCAGCGACAGGAGGCCGCGCGTCCACCGCTCGTTGTCGAGCTGCGCAGTTCGACCCCGGCAGGTGGCCGAGCTTCGCACCCCCCCCCCCCCCCATGAGCCCATTAGCCATGCAACACACGCGCCCGTCTGCTTCACAGCGGACGTTAAAGATCTCGCAACACGTCCCCGCGCTGCCCTGGCGTGACGCCGGCAGCACTGGGCTCTGCCGCCGTCCCCCACGTGTGCCGTAGTCACGGTCCAAATTTGTCCAATTTAGAAAATTAAACTAGCAAATTAAGATAATTAGAAAACGCAAAACTTGGCCGGTGCCTCCTTAAAATAAGTCGACTCAGTGATGCTTTCCTGGGTAAACAAGCATTTGAAATAATAACATACGATTCTAATAACGAAGGAGGCTCCATTGAGCGTGGTTGAGCGCGGTGTCACCCAGGCAGGACCCCCCTCCTACCTTGATGATGCTCGCCTTCCTGGGCAGCGTCCTCCTCCCATGCGGCGTCACCACCGCACCCCCCACGGTGCCCGGATCTGCGATTGCGCGCCGGTGCTGTGATCCAGGCTGTCCATGTAACAACTGCTCCGGTGCGAGAGGAGGCCCAACTACTGGACCATATGGCTGGCCCAGTCCCTGCTCCGACAGAGGGCTGGGCTGCTCTCTCAGTGCAGTTGCAAGGGCCGAGTTGTTGGCCTGATGTCCTGATCCTTGATCGACCACGGAGCCGGATTGTTGTCCGAGTCCAAATCCCATCGTGGGAACCATCTGCTGTCCTGATGCAAGCCCCATACCTGGGCTGGCTTGCGGTTTACGATCCGGTTCTAACACTGCATCAAGACGCTGCGGTCCAGCTACCTGGCCGTACACCTGGCTTTGCTTCTCGACACCAGCAAAGGACACTGGACCAGCTTGACTGCTCCGACCGAGACCACCCACCACCTCGCCTGGCATTTCCACCCCGAGTTCGTGTCCTCGATTGCCCCGCTGACCTTGGGTTGCCCCAAACCGTGGGTCTGTGTGCTGAGCCAGTCCTGTCACAAAAACGGCGCTGCTCTGATGTCCTTGCGATGTCCCAAATATTGGACTGGGTTGAGGTCTTTTCCCTGCTCCTAAAACTGGACTGGCTTGCTGTCTCAGTCCCGCCGGCACAAACATTGGGCTGACCTGCAGTCCGTGTACACTTTCTGGCACCGGGATGTGCTGAAATCCCGTCCCTAATGAAAGGCTTGGCTCCTGGTCCTGTCCCATTCTATACGACGGACTATGCCGATGTCCCATCCCTGGTATTGGGCTTCGTGGCGGTCCCATCCCAGGTATTGGGCTTCGTGGCGGTCCCATCCCTGGTGCTGGGCTGTGTGACTGTCCCATCCCTGGTGCTGGGCTGTGTGACTGCCCCATCCCTGGTGCTGGGCTGTGTGACTGTCCCATCCCTGGTGCTGGGCTGTGTGACTGTCCCATCCCTGGTGCTGGGCTGTGTGACTGTCCCATCCCTGGTGCTGGGCTGTGTGACTGCCCCATCCCTGGTGCTGGGCTGTGTGACTGTCCCATCCCTGGTGCTGGGCTGTGTGACTGCCCCATCCCTGGTGCTGGGCTGTGTGACTGTCCCATCCCTGGTGCTGAGCTGTGTGACTGCCCCATCCCTGGTGCTGGGCTGTGTGACTGTCCCATCCCTGGTGCTGGGGTGTGTAGCTGTCCCATCCCTGGTGCTGGGCTGTGTGACTGCCCCATCCCTGGTGCTGGGGTGTGTAGCTGTCCCATCCCTGGTGCTGGGGTGTGTAGCTGTCCCATCCCTGGTGCTGGGCTGTGTGACTGTCCCATCCCTGGTGCTGGGATGTGTAGCTGTCCCATCCCTGGTGCTGGGGTGTGTAGCTGTCCCATCCCTGGTGCTGGGCTGTGTGACTGCCCCATCCCTGGTGCTGGGCTGTGTGACTGTCCCATCCCTGGTTCTGGGCTGTGTGGCGGTCCCATCCCTGGTGCTGGGCTGTGTGACTGCCCCATCCCTGGTGCTGGGCTGTGTGACTGCCCCATCCCTGGTGCTGGGCTGTGTGGCCGTCTCATCGCTAATAGGCCTGGATCCTGTTCATGTCCCATTCTAAATGATGGGCTCCGCTGCTGTCCCATCCCTGGCACTGGGCTGTGCTGTAGCTGCTGTCCCATAGCCAACACTGGGTTGTGCTGTAGCTGTCCCCTGGTATCCAGCTGTAGCAGCTGCTGTCCCCTGGTATCCAGCTGTAGCAGCTGCTGCCCCACTGTCCCTGCTGCTGCTGCAGGCCGCCCCTGCGCTGGAGGGCCCGCGGCCCCGTCCCGCAGGCCGCATCTCCCGTTGGTCACGGCCTCCCCGGCCATCGCGGGGCCGCTCCGCTCGCGCGCCGCCGCCGCCGCCTTCGCTGCGATCCGGGACTCCTCCAAGCGCGCGGCGTGGAGATCCCCGCCGCCAGAAGCAGCCATGCGGTGGTGGAGGGGGGGACTAACTCACTCACACGTATACGACTCACTCAATCAGCAGCAATCTGTGGAGTCTATAGCAATGGTGGAGACAGAGGGGGAGCGTGCAGACGCAGAGACAGCGACTCTTACTAACGTGGGGCGACCACAGAGGAGAGCGCCACGGGGCGAGCGGCGGAGCACGCGGCGCGTGCGCGCGGGCTGCACTGAACCCCCCCCCTCGCTGTGCCGCGCCCCGCCCCTCAGCCCCGCCGTCTCCTGGGCGGGGCAAACCCAAACATGTCGGGAGGCGGCGGGGCTACATCCGGGCTTGTGATTGGGGGGCTGTGTGGGCGTGGCGGAGCGCGAGACGACACCACGTGACCATTAGACGCCCCCCGCCCCCCTGATCCCCGCGCGTTAAGTGGCTGCCCGGTTCGCCGCCGCGGGTTCCCAGACACCTCGAGCTCCACACAGACAGCCACGCGTGGTAATCCCCATGACGTCACGAATTAACTCAATTAAGGCTTCACTATAATAGCATTGAAGTTCCAGCTTCATTACTCCAATATACCGTAACATCATTAATGGCCTATTTTCACTAATTATTAAATTCACCTTATTCCACTTAACCCAAGTTGCCAATTAACTCGTATTCAACCAATTCTTGAATTAGAGCACGCGAATCACTTTGCTGCTGACGTCATGGCATCTATTTCAGCTCTCGGATAATTGTTTTCACTCGAAAGCGGAACTCTGAACAACTGTGAGATTACTCTCCAACACTGAGATGCTGAAGCAGTAATACGTTTGGCACGTTTGATTGTGACCCTTTTATGAATTGGCTGTCATGCGGAGGAAGGTTTATGATGCGTTTTACACAACCTACCCGAAAAAAACATTCCGAAAAATACTTGAAACAGTGACCATAGAGCTGACCCAATCCATGGGTTGTCATTTTTTAGATGTGACCTTCCGCATCCATCTCCCTCTTGCCCACGAGATCAGTGTGCTTGTGGTCTTCTTTGGTTCGGAGTATTTGTCCACACCACTCACGTGGTAGACTCTGCACTCAGCCCAGCAGGCGACTGGTATTACTTTCTTGATATGGGCCTCTGGGTTACTTCCACCACCTGGTACTGGCCGCAGACTTCCTTATTTCGTATGGCGGATGGAGATGCAGAGCAACTCCAATTTCATTCAGGTGGTAAAGCCGGGTAACTGCGTCAGGAGCAGCGGAGTATATCGCTGTGCGGTCTCCTTCATATTTGTGGATCAGGTATTGCGTCGTTATATATTGTATGGTCTGTTCTGGATGGCCACAGTCGCACACTGGAGAGTTTTTAATTTTCGATTTGTGCATCAGGTATCTGCATCTGCCGTGGTTTGTGCGGATTAAAGTGGACAATGTGCTTCGTGGAAGACCAAACCCATGGATCTTCTGCCTTCTGCTGAAGGTTTTGTTAGTTTATTGTGTGGTAGAACTGACGAATTCTGTAAATTATGGTAGTTTTATTGGGGAGGTGGTAATTAGTCCACCACAAGATTATATATTTTGGGAGTTTGTCTCACAAGGCAGCCGGGTTGCCAATGAGGGTAAGCTCCCGACACAACCAATGACACGGGGTCATAGGGTAGAGGTTCATGCTGCAATCTATGGTTGCGAGAGATGTGGGCTGAGGGAGGTGGTATGACCAGTATCAAGTTCCACTGTCCTGATATAATCCACAATTCATGGATTGATATTATGGCTAAGATTGCCAATGTATGGCCAAAACATGATATCGTACTAGATTTGAAGCTTTCGTGACTGCAAGGATTCATATTCTTAGGTTTTTTCGGTAAAGTCACGTAGGTAAAACATCAAAATTAATAAAAAATAAAATAAAGATCACGACGTTTCAAGTGATGCAGCTAATCTGGCTGTGACGGTCCCACCTGATGACGGAGACTTGTGTTGCCTCCGAAACGTCGTGATCTTTATTTTATTTTTTATAAATTTTGATGTTTTACCTACGTGACTTTACCGAATAAACCTAAGAATATGATATCGTACGATACAAGTTCTACGATAATCATAACTCTCATTTCGCTAAATGTTGTTACAGTTATTATAAATACTTTTAAAGTATTTTATTTGACAATATTTATGAAATAATTAGTTGATATTAAATAAAATAAAAACCTATCTATTAAATTGGCGCTTTATAATGTTTTCTGGAGAAATTAAAGGTTATTTGACATCATTTTTGGCAGGTATGTGCGTTATAATTGTAGAATATTGTGAAGTTTCAATAGATAAAATATTTGTTCGGCTTAAGTTCAATGAACTGCTGTTGAATAACTTTTAGCAATATATGTACTTGAAGTACATTAAAACACATAAACAAGGCAATAAACATGAAATGCATTTACAATGTTAAAGTAAACTGATATCATAATCATCAAATATAATATTTCATTGTATCGTAACCTGGAAAATTATATTGCCGCATTTTTGCAAAATTACGTTAAGCACTTTCCAGTGATGGCGACTACAATTTGTGTGTGTTGTGTGAAGAGTGTAAACATGGTTGAGTGGCTTGGGAATCGGAGACATTGGAATCACAAAGGAACAACGCGGGGCCAACGGAGCCCTCATTCAATAAAGCAACATGAAAGGTGTTTGGTCACTGCATGTGACAATGAGCTGTCAGCAAATAAGGCAATGCCAAGATAATTATCCCGGTCTTGTTATTGGAGATGTGAAACAGCATGGCAGCCAGTCCTGTTCTTACATCACATTTGTGTGGAGATAGATTAAGGTATCCACCAGATTGTGGACCTATTTTTTTTATTATTCAAGCATTTTTACCTGGATAGTCCCTGCAGATGAAACATTTTGTTTGCAAATGTGTCCAGGGTGTGAAGTAATAAATACAAAATACGTAACGAAATTTATACGACCATTTTAAAATCTATAATGTATTCAGTATGTATGAATACAATATCACACCCAGTCAAATACATACATATGTACACAAATAATTAGATGTTGCACACCACAGGTTCATATATAATGCTCCATTTTCTAACAGTTTTAAGTTGTTTAAAGTGTGACTTAATTACTAATTAAGTTTAGACTGGCGGAACATTTCGGTTTCTGTGAGATCTCGTCTGTCTGAATCGCTTCCTCTTCAAGTGATGGATTTTCTTGTGGAACACTTTGACCAAAGTATCTGCACCATTCTTTTCCTCTTAAAGTTTCACAACAATTTCCAGATATTTATAAGCATTCTGATGACACGTGAACTGGGCCCATTCAAGCCATGTGTTTTATAACAAGTTAAATGAACTGCAATATATACTCCCAGATATTTGCTTTGCATTGCTTGCATAAAAAAATCCAGAGCTGCTACCACCACTTCTCATAGAAGATGCTAGCCCGAGGCAACTCCAGTGACTGAAGTGTCTCCGACACAAATTCAATCATGGGGGGTGGTCCACAGATGTAGCACCTTGGAGTCCCGTTCACACGCGCGCTCAAATCATTCTTCGTCAGCTTTCCAACTGAGGTCATGCAGAAATGGAAGAAAACATATGAAAGATGTAACTTAGTGTCACTGGCAACCACTAAGAATCACACGTAAATATTTAAAACATATACATTCAGTATTATGTAACAGAGCGGCTGTATTTCTTGAATGAAATTATATGATCAGAATTATTCCAAAGCATAACCATAAATACAAGCAGATGGTCACCTCTCTAACCCTTATTGTGCCAATAAAATATTACCAAACATGTTCAATGTCTAAGGATACCCACCATGCCACCAATGAAAAGAAGATGAACCAAGCAAGACATAAATACAATACCACAAACAAGAGAGGCAAAATGACGTGGACAACATAAACAAGATGGACATATAATGAAAGAGAGAATGATACACACAATACAGAAATGATGGACATTATAAATCAAATAATAGATTCTAGATAGTATAAATGTTATATTCTTTGGTTCTTTCAGTAAAGTCACGTAGATAAAAAAAATAGTAATCAAAATAAAGTGAATAAAAATAAGCTTAGTGTACGTGTTTGAGTTGACTGGTTAGGTGTTCATGGTCGGAGACACATTGAGCTCTATGGTGTAGAGTTTTGATGAGGGAATTCTTCTGGGATGGATGGTGGTGGGAGTCAGGTTTTAGGTAGGCATCAGTATGGGTTGCTTTCCTGTAGACAATGGCTCATTGAGCCATCTGGTCTCTTTTTGATTAGGACATCCAAGAAAGGTAGCTTGCCATCCTTTTCTACCTCCATGGTGAATTTGATGGCTGGGTGCATGGAATTTATGTGGTTGAGGAATTGGTTCAGAGCCGGTTGGCCATGTGGCCAGATGACAAACGTGGCATCCACGTACCTCTTCCACAAGGACGGGCGTAGAGTGGATGCCTGGATGGCATCCATCTCTAATTTTTCCATGAAAATGTTGGCTACAACCGGAGATAAGGGAGAACCCATTGGGGTGCCTTCAGTTTGTTTATAGTATGTTCCATTCTAGGTGAAGTATGTATTGGTGAGGCGTGTCTCACCAGGGCCGGTACATCAGCATTCAATCCTTGTTGGACCAAATCTTCAATGATTGCAATGGTGACTTAAAGCTTTTGTGACTGCAGGTTCTCGGCTGCATTTCACGTGTCCCGCTCGCCCCCCTCGGGCCCCCCTCGCTACCCTGTCCTGGTCACGTGACCTCTTGGGTTCACCCAGAGTATCATGTCCTGGCGTGCCCTCTCTCTGCCCGTTACCAGAACCATGCCCCCTAGGGGCCCCTTCCATGGCATACACACCATGGTGCCAGAGAGAGGCTCTAACACGCGTAGTTCCTCTCTATTCTCAATAGCTGGCGTAAAGTGCCGTAGTGACTCGATATACGTCACTACACATGTAATAGGCATGGTGTACTAGAGATAGTCTAGGCCAGTAGTGGATAGAGCAAGCTATAGAAGTAGTAGTCTAGACCAGCAGTGTGGATAGAGCAAGCTATAGCCAGTAGTCTAGGCCAGCAGTGGATAGACCGGGGCTCCTTACCTCAGCTCTCTCCCCAGCGGTTGCAGGCAGAATGAGTGAAGGTTGTGTGAGGGGTTAAAAAACTGGTGAGCATCGGAGTGTTAAAAATGGAGAGATAGTGGACCAGAGGAAGTCAGGCTGGGGAGAGAGCTGAGGTGAGGAGCCCCGCTCTATCCACACTGCTGGCCTAGACTACTGGCTATAGCTTGCTCTATCCACACTGCTGGTCTAGACTACTACTTCTATAGCTTGCTCTATCCACTGCTGGTCTAGACTACCTCTAGTACACCATGCCTATTGCTTGCTCTATCCACTGCTGGCCGAGACTCTTGTGTCCCACCCACTCCGTTCTGACACTTGGGCTACGCCCACTTTTAAACCTTTATAAACAGTTGCATTTAGAGGCTTACCCTCCTTTTCTCTACACCTGATGACGACCGCTTGTGTTGCGATTGAAACGTCGTAGTTTTTTGCTCATTTTATTTTTACTAATTTTAACCTATCTATGTGACTTTACCGAAAGACCTAAAGAATATGCTTGCAGTGGTATCAGGCACAGGAACTTTGGTGAACAAAGAAACTACAGTAAAACCTTGGATTGCGAGCATAATTCGTTCCGGAAACGTGTTTGTAATCCAAAGCACTCGGATATCAAAGAGAATTTCCCCATAAGATATAACGGAAACTCAGATGATTATTTCCACAACCCAAAAATACTGTATTAATATAAAAATGATTAATACAAAATACCTTTTTATATTTTTATTTAATATAAAGCAAACAAATTTATTAATTAAATGTAATCGTGGCTGGTGTGAGGGAGACGAGAGAGAGGAGAGGAGGAGGGGGGTTATTGTGTAGGACGACTTTCACTTGCAGTACAGTTACTAAAGAACAGTTACTACACTTGGACACAAAATTAAAAAAAAGCTTTACGCACACACACGTGGTCACAACACTATAGTAAACAGTATACGCTCGCACAGATGTTGACTATACGAGTGAGGCACGCTGACCGAGCATGGGAGACGATTACCCACAATCCCGCAGCGAGAGAGAGAAGAACATTCGGCTCAGTTGTGATCACGTGACACTCGGCAGACAAAGCGTATACTGTACGTACTACTCGTATTGTAAAACCTCGCTCGTTTATCAAGTTAAAATTTATTTTAAAATTTAGCTCGTCTTGCAAAACACTCGCAGACCAAGTTGCTCGTAATCCAAGGTTTTACTGTACATCCAAACTAACGAGCAAATCACCTGAGGACAGTGAGATATCCTTAATGCCGATACCAGGTGAGCTGAGTTAAGTACAGAAGAGGTGGTCTTACCAGTGAATGACTGTAAGGTGACGGACACATATGAGGCCAGTTTGTAGATGGGTGAGCCAATGGTAGAGACGATGGGACGACGGGGTGTACCTTCTTTATGGATTTTTTTGGTAAGCTATATAATCTGGGTGATCTAGCAGCAGAAGGTTTTAAGGAAAACCGTTTGTTCTGTTCAATTAATGAAGCTGAATGAGTGATGATACTGTTCGTTTTTGTAATGAAGCTGTTGGTGGGATCTCTGTAATTTTTTGTGTAGCTTCCATCATTAAGTAGGTCCTGAATTTTGTTGTTGTACACAGTTTTGTCCATGATGACCGTGGCATTGCCCTTGTCGGCTGAGAGGGTGACAATATGAATCCCTCTTTTTCAATCGAGATAACTCAAAACGCTCATCCTTACTGATGTTGCCGACTGGTATCTTATCGCTTTTGAGGATTGCAACGATTTCAGATCTTGTCACGTCTGCAGCGATGTGTCCCAAACCCTTAACGGCTACATCGACCTGGGCAATAATGTCATCCACTGAGATGTGTTTGGGGTTGACTGCAAAGTTCAGCCCTTTAGCCAGAACCGATTTTAGACCATCGAAAATTGGACTATTACTTGGATGAATAACAACCTTGTCAATGTCTAACTATTTAATGTGTGGATCTGGTTTCTTCTTGGAAAGGAGGTTGAACTTGGAAATCAGGTTATCTTTATACTTAGCTGACATTGTAGCGGCTGATGAAGCAGTCATGTTATCTACATGTTCCCAATCAGATGTAGACATTTTTTCTGTCAATGTTCAGTGTGATTTCAAGAGTATCTTGTCTACATGATCTAGTTCAGTATGGAGCAGTCTAATTCTCTCTGAGATCAGGTCTAAGCCAGCCCTGAACAAAATTCGTTTGGCATTGGAAGATGTGACAGCAGCAGAGGTCAGTGTAAAGGAGATCGGTATTACCTTAGACCGCGGCATCTCTTCAGAAATGTGAGTGACTCGATCAGATAAGCTTTCTTGTCTCGGAGTTTGTTAAAATATCTTATGGTTGTGTGGAAACCCTCCCCGTAGAGGCGGTTAAATTTTGATTAATACCAATACATTTATAATTGTTGCTGAGAATCAGGTGAGTGTGTCACATGACCCCATCATCAGGATGGGCTGCCCACTAGTTTTATTCGAGTACCTGTGAGGTGGGGTCTGAGATAGTCCGGTACAGGCGCCTGTTGCCTGGTGACGTGAAAGTGACATCTCACTTGTTCAGGGAACTCCTTCATCAAGGCGAGCAACGATTCCTGCACCACATCATCAACCAACAGTCATGTTTCCGTTTATGTATCAATTCAATTATTTCACCTGGGTGAAGGAATACATATCAAAATCAATGACATGTACACATATCATTTAAATCTATAACTTATATACCATGGGATCTCCTTTGCCAGTACCAACATATAATAGGTATTTTATTTTTTTTTCTGGCAACAAAACAGGTGTTAAGATGTTAAAACACCAAACTGAAACCTTTCACAAGGGATCATGTCTACATTAATCACAATGCTTGTGGTCAGAAAGCAAACAAAAAAACGAATTCTGATAATAAATGTCCTCGAAACTGATTGGTCCACACCAAAGACAGCTTTCTTTTGAGCCTCGTCTCAAACGGTGTACAGCCCAAAGACAATGCACTAGAAAGCTGTCTCTGGTGTGGACCAATCCGTTTCAAGGACAATGCATATATTATCAGTTCGTTTTTTGTTTGCATTCTGACCACAAGCATTGTGGTTAATGCAGACATGATTCCTTGTAAAAGGTTTTAGTTTGGTGTTTTAACATCTTAACACCTGTTTTGTTGCCAGAAAAAAAGGGGAAAAACCTATTATCATATAACTTATATAGTATGAATTTATGCAATGAAAAGCACAGCACTGATAGCACCGCTACTGTACTGTAATTAACGGCCCGCAACTGCTTCATCACTGTGATGGGGTTGTCATTCATCAAGCTGCCAGCTATCGATGCTAGCGTGTGGCTGTATCGCTGTGACATCGCGCTGTTAACGTTGATCTGCACTGCACCAGAGGAGGCCTCGTGTGCAATGACTCCTACACGTGAGAGAAGACACCTGCTCATCGACTGTGACTAAGGATACCACACTGTGCTTAAAATAAATTCATCAATAAGTATCACAACTATTGTACTTCGGATCAGTGGTATCAAGTCCTCATTCATTTTGACTCATGCATATACATTTACTACTTTGAGACTGGTTATTTTATGTTGATTTGTTTTAAATAAAATAAACAGCATTGCTTGCTTGATTTGCTTTTTGATTAATACCAATACATGGTATTCTGGCTCTTAATAAAGAAAATACTTGCTTTCATTAAAGTCCAGTTCCCATGTGTGGTTTACTAGTGTGTTTAACCACTCCCATGTATGCGACGATATCAAATGAATCTGTTTTCCATGGGTTACTGTCATTATTCAACTATACCCTCGACAACGAAACACCCAAATTGACAGATACCAATTGGAATGACAGTTGAGGCTGGTGGCACATTTCAGTGTGTGAGGCAAATCATTAAATGTTCAAGTAGCTGTGTGTGTGTAAGCAAGTCCGCCTGTTTGGGTTTTCACTCAAGGGACACTTAAATAGTTGATTTTGGGACTGTAAATGTTGTGTTGAAGAGGGGCCGATCCAATGTTGATTGAGGCTCACACATACCCTGTGAGCAAAGCATTTGCCTTTACCTGAAAGAGAATCTCGGTGGAATCCCTGGCGGTGTAGACCAAGCTGACCTTCTGTGGGCTGCAGCCAGGAGCATCCTGTCGCAGCATATCCGTAACGTGCAGAAGGATGGAGTAGAGGGGGTTGATACCCACCCCTCCTGCCACGAGCAGCAGGTCATGGGATGGATCGAATGGTTGGGGGTTGTAGTAGAAGTCTCCACCAATACGAATAGCGACTTCAGCCCCAACACTGCACTGATAACACACACGCACATTTATGAGCAATCCTCATCTGTAAATAAATGGGCTCACTACCCCCCACACCATCTCCCCTCCAGAACCTGCTAATACCACAGCATAAGAACTGTGGTTGGGTGAAAAAAAGTGCTGAAATCTCGGGTGGTAATAAGAATTGATAGAGTAATTCTACATTGGTGTGACTCTACAACCTGCAATGGAGAGATTCTATAATAATTTAAGCTTTTTATACAGCGTCATTCATGCGAATTGCATCTCACAATGCTCTACAATAATTACATGCTTAATCACATTCAGGACTAAATACTATTTAGCTAAAGACTAGTTAGTTCTTGATATTATTTATTAGCCCTTAAAAACAAATACTCAAATATACTCAACACATCTCTGTAAAGGTTGCATGCTTCAGAAGACATTAGGAAACTCAGGTATAACAAATTCCTCGACCTCTCCTTGGCTTTTGACACTGTCCATCATCCCACTCTTCTCTCTACTCTCTCTAATCTGGGCATTTTCGGTACTGCTTTATCCTAGCTCCAATTATATTTCTCTTCACGCTCTTCCTCGGTCTCCTTCAATCACTCCTGCACCCCTCCTTCCCCCGTCAAGGCTCTGTACTGGGCCCTTTTCTCGTCTCGCTCTACATCTCCCCTCTTGAAACACTTATCTCCTCCTTTAACTTCTCCCACCACTTCTTCGCCAATGACATCCAAATGTTCTTCTCTCTCTCCACTTTCATTCTGGATCCTCTTCTCGCATATCAGCCTTCCTAACCACCCTTCAGCCTTGGATGTCGCTTCACTTCCTTGCCATCAACCCAATAAAAAAAAGGTTCTCTTTTTCTCCGGCTGTTCTATCACCTCCACTCACCCCCACCATCACCTTCCCACCCTTCTTACTCACCCCGTCCCATCTGCCCACAAACTTGGTGTTCTCTTCGACTCCTCCCTTTTCCTCACCTCTCAAATCTCCGCAATCACCTGCACATATCATTTCCACCTTGTAAGCATTCGCAAAATATGCCCTCTTATCACTCAGTCCACCGCCAAACTACTAATACACTCACTCATCTTCCCTCGGTTAGACTACTGTAACTCTCTCCTACTGGGTCTCCCAGCATATGCATTCATTCCGCTACAACAGATACAAAATTCGTCTGCACGTTTCATTTACAGCCTACCACACTGCTCCCGCACCTCCGCCCTTCTTATAGAAATGCACTGGCTCCCCATCTACTACCGGTGTCTGTTGAAACTCTTTAAGCTAGTATATAAATCTCTTCATGGCCTTGCCCCACCTTACCTCGCTTGCATTGTCTCGTTTTATGTCCCCTCCTGCCCGCTCCGCTCTTCATCTCTCCGTCTCCTAACCGTTCCCCCCTCTCCTTGTGCACAATCCCATTTAGGCTCCTTTTCCCTACCACTTGTCCCCTTGCACTGGAACAAACTTCCCCTCCACATTAAGCGAGAAGCACCCTCCCCGTAGAGTTTCTGCTACTCCCTCAAGACCCACCACTTCTCCCTGGCCCATCCTTCCCTCCATCCCTAGGTACCCCCGTAATTCCCGTACCCAAAAACCTCCCTCCTCATACCCGATCCCTATTTGCCATATCACTTTTAGCTACCCTCATTGTACCACTCATAAACCTGGTAAAGCGCCTTTGGATGAAGGCGCTATATAAATATAAGATAAGGCCCAACTCTATTTTGCACTATGCTCTTGGGCGTCAATATAGGAAAGTATCAAGAGGACATGAGACTAAAAGGTGGCCATGTTTTCACCACCCTTTTGATTTAAGCAGAGATGTGCCAATCATGACTATACAAATGGAACTAAATTGACAACTAAAATACATGTAAATCGACAACTGAGGGCAGTGACATGGCTCAGCGGTAGCACGTTAGCCGCTTCTTTCACAGGTTCATGATTCGAATCCAGTGGCTGCCCTGGTTATTACTGCAGGTGAATTAAACATAAATATATATATATATATGCCGCCTGCTTCATAGTGGATATTAAAGATTCCTTGATGTAATTTCAAGAGTAGGCCATTGTGTGTTAACATCAGTCTAAATATGCCAAATACAAAAAAATCTGCAAATTATCCAATTGTAATCGACATGGCAACAAGCAATGATAGCCCCTCTACTGCGCTGGTCGGCTTGTCTTTACACAGAGTCATGAGACTCAGTGAGGCGTCCCTGGGTAAACAAGTGGAATAATAACTTATGATCTACCACAACAATGTATTTGTCAGTTTCACAGAATTAAAATGGTTTAAGAATTACATATACCACGTGTGTGTACACATGACTAAATGTGCTAGGAATTATGACTATCAATCAAGCAAGGCCCAATCAGTACCTGTCTGTGTACCCAGTGTGCTGGCGGATGTGAGCTGTACTTCACAGCCAACTCCACAAGGCTTTCCTCTGCCAGGCGCTCGGGGGAAGAGCACAGGGAGAAGCCTCCAACTTTGGACACTCCTGGGATGAACAGGTCCACCCTGTAATTGTAAAGGACCCAGATCACAATTCAATGCTTCAGTTTGTACTTTCACTACATAATGAGTAAAAACAATAGCTAGAATATCTTCTTGGTTCTTTCGGTAAAGTCACGTAACCAAGAAGATGAATCCCTGCAGTCACGAAAGCTTTACATCGAAAAATAGCTAGAATATTTGAGTAATATTTTAACAAAACTGTGTCATGATTTATACAATTGTAAACTAACCCATGTTATAAATGAAAGATGTTGCATTATTCATCATTATCATCCATATTCCATTTCACTCCTCCAAACGACTGTCGTCCTTTCAGAAGTATTCTCTCCCTTGGCTGCCACAGTCTTTCTCCAGTCTTGTCCATCGGTAACAACCCGACTAGCGAAGTTTTTTTCCCAAGCACACTTACTTTACTTGACTATTAACAAGATATCTGTGATTACTTTTTTCCTACACTCCACCTTTGCATACACTTGCATTGTTACCTCACTGAACCAAGCACTGGCTCTTGTCCTACTCACCTCTGATGTAACCCACCCACCTACACTGTGATCTATTGCTGCTTGTCTAACATGGGCCAGCTGTCCGCCACACATAATTTGGCTGTCTGGTCGCTAGGGTTGCCACCTTTCACACTGTAGACCAAAACCCAGAGATATTTCTTAGTCAGCCTAGGTCTACCAAAACCGTGTAGTATATTGTAATGCAGTTCAACAAAATACCACCAGATCTCAGTACAAATCAATTCCTGCTAACCAAACACAGATGTAAATTCCCAGATAGTCCGGGTTGGACCTGGATGGGCAGGTAGAAGCCCTACCTGTCGCTATGCAGTCTAAAACCTCAGCTGGCAGTTTGTGGATTTAGTGACACTATGACCAGCCATTACTTCCTTGCCCCATCCACTCCCTGCATATCCCTTCTTGCATATATTGTCGTTACTATCAGGTTACAGACACTATAAACATCTAAATTCAATTGCATTACCATCAAGCTCTTTAATACATCTTCCCACAATCCCACTGTGACTCCATATTCTTCCAAAGAGTTGCATCACAGTTAAATATAACATATGTTCAAGAGAAGAGATGTCTTCTCCAGCTTCCAGACACAGCGCACCATTGGCCGGCTTTGAAGTTGAAATGTGGCTTGTGGACATGAAGTGCGAGCCGCTTGACACTTGGAGAGGCATCCAGGATTTCCAGAACTGTGGCCGCTGAGAGCATCTGCAGACATCATATGAGACCACAAATTAAGCGGCACCCACATATAATTGTGAGCATAATTGTGGACATTACAAGAAACAAAATATATAAGCTCACAATATACCAACTCCCCATATCTGTCCCTCTATGAAAAAAAATAAAAGTATTCTTTACACATTCCATCACTTACATGGCTTTCTCGAAGTAAACATTTTTAATAGTATTGGTTCAACTAAAAAATCTGGTCCAAAAGGCTGTTTGTCTGACAGATATGTAAAAATTATTTTCGTATCCTCTGTATCAGAGTAATAATTGTTGAAGGAGGCCTTGGGATATAAAAGAAAACTGAGCTCCTCAAATCGAACTGCTGTACATGTTGCAGCCTTTGGCCTGCACCAGCTGCCAAACTTAACAGAAGGAAGTGATGGTTAGGTGTGATGCATCCACAATATTTAAGCTCATGATCTCAATTCAAACCGTGAAGAAAATTACCTCCTGACGGAAGTTATTGCTCGTGCGCTCCAGGTGATCTGTTTTAGGTGATGTGAGTTTTGTGACTCCACAATTGCTGCAATACCTGCAGCAACAGCAGCGTGTATAATCAGACTCAGTCAAGTACAACGATACCCGATGAAGCCCGACTCAGGTAAGCCCCAATTTGGGTAAGCTGGAAAAGCTATCGATATACATTGAGTTTTGTTCATTTGTTACACGAATGATACCGTTTGGTCAGTTCCCTGGCCATTTTGCAAGGGAGATTTGTGGTGCGTGAGCACAGCAACAATAGTAGGTGGTTTTTACGCTTTAACAACACCCTTTTTGTGACAAGGGTCCAAATTAATTAAGATGTTGCTCAAGCATTGGCGATAAAAACTATCCCTAAAACAATAAGCCTTACATCTTGGCTTAAAGCTTTCGTGACTGCAGGAAGTCATACTCTTTGGGTTTTTCGGTAAAGTCACGTAGATAGAGAAATAACAAAAAATCACGACGTTTCGTTCGCTACACAAGCAATCGTCCTCAGGTGAAGAAATATAGCCATGGCAAGGTCATCTCACAATGCCACACGTCATCTTGTTCTGCGGCTTGGAACGTGTCATTGTTATTATTGCTAATTTAATACTTCTAAGGACAAAAACACATGAGAAAGCATTACAGCATCCATCCACATCAATTTCTTACCTCGTGCATTGTTTATTTAGCATTGTATTGTAATGTAAATAGCACAACTATCCACAATTATTTACTTTCATAGCTATACAGGATACATCACCTTACACACAAACCTGTCAATGCAATCACCATGGTACATTGTAATTGTGTATTTATAGTCAATAATCCAACAGGACCTGGGCAATTGAGGCTTGAGTTTCGTCTTGCTCATTTGATGAGGAAGCGCCGATAGAAGCCAGAGGGTTGTCCCCCCAACCTTCCTCCCTACAGACAGTTGCTTCATTCTGTGAGGCAAGAATTACAGTTACGAGTTTTATACAAATGTCATGTTTATTCATGGTATAATTCATCAAATTTCCAGTGGGGTGGGGTTAAAAAAAGAAAGGCTTTTACTAACCCACACTGACCAGCATGGTGAAGTATGACCAAACAACCGCCACCACCAACACGGTATGCAGAGGCAATCATCCAATAAGAATCATGCATTTTACCTGAAGCCACATTGAGTCTCAAGACTTTTTCAAGAGGGCCGAGCTACATTTGAAAATGTGGCCAATTTTAATGAGTTTGGCAAAGAGCTACTAATTAATATTTGACAAATTCCTGCGTATTACTTATTTAGTGCTAAAACTCAGTCAAATGGCTTTTTTATGGTTTAGAAAAGTTAGACAAGTTGTTTGATATTCTTTCCCGTTATATTAATGATAGTATATATAGCAAATGGTTTACAGGGAGACTTGAATAGGCTGAGCAAAGCAAGTAAAAGTGAGCTTTCGACTGAACAAGTACAGCCGACCCGCCGGCGCGGGGCAGGAGGCACCAGATTGGGGTTTTGTCGACTGCAGCAGTCGAGCCGTGAGAGTACCCATGTCGAGGGTTGCCACCTTTCCCACAGACTCATCTCTCAGTCAGCCTCGGGCTTGTTAAAACCAATCAGTAAACTGTCATCACATTCAACACAATTCCGGTACTGTACCATATCTCGATACATATAAAATCCTGCCACCCAAACACAGATGCCAGTTCCAGGACTGTCCGGGTCATACCTGGACAGGTGGGAACCCAACTAACGGCACGCGCAATAAACACATCACTACCCTGGCCCTGCATGGCCCCCAGCCAGACTCGGACGTGTTGTGAGCCCCCCTCAACACGACTAACAGCCAGTGGAAAACGTAGCGTGAGGACCCCGTGCTGGCTCGGATGTGGAAAAGGGATGAAAAGGGCCTCGCTAACCACTCACCTGGAAGCGTCTTCCCCTCTCTGCCCTCACCATTGGCCTACAGGAGTCTCTCCCACTCACCACTCCCTCACCTGGAAGAGTATTTGCTGTATCTTACCACTTTCTGTGCGATTGAGGTCACCCGAAACAGACCATGAAACAGAAAACGACTCAATGTCCGATTTACTACTGTACAAAGCAGGCATTGCCACGACTATACACCACTCCGCTACTGGTCACGCAATTATCTGGCTCTACTACCTCAATGTAAAACCACAGCTGTTGCTCGACATCGACAACACGAGACTCGCTCACCTGGGGGTCTCCCTCCTCTCTCTCTCTCAGCCGGTCCGCGTACAGTGCATACAGTGAGAACCCGGCACGGCCTCGTGACCTCGCGCACCGCCCCACGTGACTCCTCCTCCACGCGCCACTTCCGCTCCGCCCGGGGCCGGGAGGACATCCCCCCCCTCCACCCCGCCCCTCAACCCCTCCATCTCCCCCTCCCTCTTTAAATATAAAAACCATAGCCACGGGTGGCTTTCGTTCTCTTGATGGAGCTCAAGGACGGCTACGTGAAGAGTTTGAGTGGCTACGATGGGCAAATGTGGCCACTCAAGCACCAACCATGCTAGGGTTGCCACTTTTTCCACAGACCAAACTCAGACATTTTCAGTCAGCACAGGACTATCAGCGCTGTGGCGTATACTGTGATCACATTCAACACAATACCAGATCTCGGTACAAATCTATTTATACCACTCAAGCACAGTTACCAGTGCCTGGACTGTCCGTGCAATAAAGTGCTGCACAAGTCCTGCTCCCGGCCCTGCTTGGCCCCAAGTCAGATCCAGTCCAGAAATTGGCAGTCAGGTGGCAATTCTATTCTGGAGCACGAGAGTGGAGACATCTCCCTTTGCTGTGTTCGCTGTGTGGTAATCTTGATTTTTTTTTCGACATTTGCTTGAGTCAACGTGCATCAGAGCATCACTTGAGGAAAATGTAGACTGTGGATGTAGTATATGCAATGGCAGCTATAACACTGATGAGGGCATCATTGTTTTGTATATATTATGACACCATTACGTAAAGTGCCAGAGCTAGATATGACTGAAATTTTGCAGGCTCACTGTCGAATCAGAAGCCAGGGGCAGAACCACAGAGTTTCCTTGGTGGAAATTCAAATATAATGTTGCAATTTCATGGTAAATTTAAGAAGGGCCAAATGAATATATACATTCAAGCAATGTAGGCTCTGGTGGGCAAATACGACGTATAAGAAAGCTCAGATTGAGCCCGAGGGAGGCGGAACGATTGTGGTCATGCTGCTGTAGTGCCAAGTGTGAAGTAGTGTAGCGTACATTGCTCTTACATTAAGACCGCGGGTTTAAACTGAAATTCAAGACTTGTGTATAGATTGTAAATACATTTTATTTTTGTTTGATGACTCGGACTCTGTATTTCTGAATTTTTTATACATGCACATCATTTTAACTATCATAATCACATATTGGAATCACTTTCCATCGGTGTTAAAACTTAGGACAACATCTACAAGCACTCACTCTAAAACATCCACTGAAAATGGGATGAATCCATCAGAACAAAATCGAATCAAATCCAAATTTCAGCTGAGCTATTTAATAATACAAATGTTGAACCCAAATCCTTATTGCTGGAATGGAAAAAAACACCACCAATTACAACGTTCAATCATGTAAGTACCGAAAATATTGCCAACAGTGGGTAAAAATAACTAGGTACTCAACTGCTTCTGTGTCCCTGGTATGGCTGACATATAATGTGCCACCGATATCCATGGTATACAAATGTAACCCAGGACAGCAATACTTTCTTTTAGAATATTGCACTTATGACACTACTGTTTCTCACAATCACACATTTACAAAACTTGTGAAATAAAACACAATTTGGATATAAATAGTATGTAAAGGTGACTGCATTACAAAATCTACATAAGGTGTAAATATTTATCGCGTAGATAATGACAGTCAAGGAGAAAAATACATTATAGAGACTGCACTTGAACAGGGGCACGGCGCTTACAACATGGATGGCCGGAGGGAGTTCAGGACTGTGGGAGCAGCAGAAGAGAAAGAGTGACCTCCCACTGAGCGAAGGTTGACTGGGGCTCAACAGTTGGCCTTGGTTGCTGGAGCAGAAAGTGAGTGGAGGGAGTAGAGTGAGATAAAAGGGGAGAGGTAGGCGAGTGTGTGGAGTGGAGTTGGGTAGATGAGAGGGGAGAAGTAGGGGAGTGTGAGGTGGGAGAGTTGAGAGGGGTAGGTAGGAGGGTGCACAGCAGAAGAAACATGCTGTCCAGCTGTTTTTCGACAAGTTTTTGTAAACGTTCTGCAATCAAGCCCAGAAGAGAGCCAGTTTCCTCTCGTGAACATTCTTCTGGCTCCAGCTTCATCGTTAGATGAAGAGGCAGATGATCCTGCCGTTCTTCTCAATAACACCACCGATGCTCATCCCAAGACTCCTAAATCTGTAAGCTCTTAAACCATCTCTGGTAAGTTGTATCTAATTCATATTCTTGTTTCTTTCGGTAAAGTCACGTAGAAGAGAAATAATAGAATAATAAAAATAAAACAATCAAATTCTCACGACGTTTCGATTGCAACACAAGCAAACATCATCAGGTGTGAAAACCACAGCAAGAAAATTTGTGGTTTTCACATCTGATGATTGCATGTGTTGCAATCGAAACCTCGTGAGAATTTTATTGTTTTATTTTTATTGACAATTTTATTATTTTATTATTTCCCTTCTACGTGACTTTACCGAAATAACCAATAATATGAATCCCTGCAGTCACGAAAGCTTTAAATCGAAATTTGTATCTCATTCGTATTTATTATGAGTTGCAATGTATATTAACGTATGAGCATATGCATTTTTGTACACTTCATAACATTTAGCCATGCATTTTTTTCCAGAAATGCCAGCTAGGAACGCAACCACCAATTTTTATATAATGGCTCTAGGAAATTAGAGTTCGCTTTAAGTAATTGAATTAAGTAGGATTTAAAGGGACATATCCATTAGGTATAACAGGGGATTCCTGTAGTATTGTTGATATGAATATCATTGTTAGTATTATCTTTTATATGTTTTTGATACTCATATTCCTCGTATTATTAATAAAGTGACATTCACATTACCTACATCATCCCCCAAGATGCATGTCAGTGTGTATCCCCTCCACTGAGTGTTCCAGGGGAAGTATGACATTGTTCCTGTCAAGACCAAAATTACTCTCTCCCTTCCCCATATGCGGGGTGCTTCAACACGTGAGGGAGGGTAACCGCGAATCATGTGCTCATCTTGGGCTGCATAAAGTGGGGTTTACTCATGAGCAATCCGGCTCAAGGCCATATGGCAACAGCTAAACGTTTACAAGCAGAGCTCGGGGCACGAGGCAAAGGGCGCAATTGTATTCTCTGTATCACGGGGTTGCAGGTGAGACATTGCAGGGTCCACAAACAAAAAATGGGGTTACGCAGAGGTGAATTCCAAATGTTCAATCTTAACATATGTGTACTCAAAATATTCCAATAAAAACCATTACATTTCAGAATCAGATTTTGGGAAAAGGCAACCATAGGTCAGAGGCTGCTTTTAATTACAACATTTCAACACATTCCTCAATTACACATTTCAGATGAAGGTAATGGTCCGAAAGGTCACTTATTATAGAATGTTTACTTTAAAGGCAGGCGTATTATAAATGAATATGTTGGGCTCTTGGTCATTGTGGTCGTGTCACCACTGCACGCAGCATCACTAAATGCATTGTTTGATTTATAATTACACATAGAGACAATAGCTTGTCAGCAGATAAGTACAGCACATTTTCAAGAGAAGTAAATTAATATATATTTTACAAATAATTACAGTTTTTACTTTATTTGTAACAATTTAAGTTATACAGTACAGTATTGCATCACTGGATATTGAAGCAACAATTAAAATCTGATCTCAATCAGTTGAACAAAGTATTTGGTGAACTGCGTTGGCAGTGGTGCACAAACACAAAAAAAAAATACTTTTTGTCAATAGCCTCTATGTGGCCTTAAGAACAAAAAGACAATAGGTGACGTTCCGGGCAAGAGCCCGCCTTCCTCGCACATATATGTCTGATAAAATGTAGATATGCAGTTTAAAGTCTAGAAAACTGTGCTCGCAGAAAACAGCATGTTGCAAAAATGCATCTTTATTCGCCACCGTTTACCACTCTCGATGCTGATGCCCTTGAAAATGTTGCGCGTGTAGCAGGGCCTTAGATATCATCGAGGGTATTAACATCAGCACATTCCTCGTGGTAGTGGTGAGCATAGTATGAGAGAAAGAATGCCCACTTCAAAGTCATTAGGCACCAAATGCAAGTAATGTATAGGCTTGTGGGGTCTGTCAGGGCTGAAACAAACAAACAAATTCAACATCAGAGCTGTAATTTCACGCACGGGTACCCAACACGAGACAACTTCCTTGTCAATCTCACACAGACAGCATTTTCATTCTTGCAACATTGCACACGCAGTTGTAAGAACGTGCAGATTAAGAAGACAGACTGATATAGACAATAAAACATGACTGAAGATCACAAAGAGGAAGCATGCGATTGGAAATTCACAACTGATAGTCCTGAGGTAGAAAAATAGAACTATAACTCACAATCAAGATCTCTGAAGTAAACATATACTAGACATCTAATTGTTTATCAGATGAAGATGCGGAAATTACAGATGTCACACTTGAAGAAGTCAACTTTGTGCTCTTCACAGGATGGACTAGATGATAAAACTGTAGCCATCATTCAAGAAGCGGGACCAGATAAGTTATTGGAACAAAATCATCAGACCTATTTACTCAACGTTGACACGTCGTTAATATTGTGCACATATATGCAATTAGTCCCGAAGGCACGAGCGAACGAGAGTGAAGTAATGGCTAATGGCTCACCCTGATGTGCGGAGATGGCCAGTGCCAAGAAGGTGATGAAGCCCACTAGGGCAATCACTTGGAAGCTCACGCCCACAGTAAAGAAGAACCTCAGGCCCTGTATCCAGGTCCGCCAGTAATCCTTGATGTACATCACATGGGTCACCAGCGTCCATATGGCCAGCACACCTATCACAAAAGACAACACACGTTGTTAGGTGAGCACAACCAAACATGGCACACTGCACATGCCTGGACACCCATGGGATTTCAATCTCAAGGGATTTTTCAGGTGAAGGACTTAATATATTAATAAAATACACGTTACAAGCTAAAGTGGATAACACGTGTCATGGGTAGTCATGACATGTATTTGCTATTTAAACAATCTTATTTATTTTGGAATTTGCTATGATTTCGATTTGCTTTATTGCTGTACAGTCCTTAGTTTAATGTTCCTGCTGTTGTTATTTTGGTGACCCAGGTTTACCCTTGCAAATGAGCCCATCCCGGTGTTTGTGGAGTTCTCACCACTGGTTAAATAAAATACACTTGAAACGTGAAGTGATACATGTCTGGGTGTATGCACGTGTTTCTACGTGTGTATTTGTGCGTTTCTGTGTGCAGTGATAAGTAATTGTACAGCTCTTGAAATTGCCTTCCAAATAAGAGACAATTTTTTATTATGACATTAAAAGTTGAAGATAAACCGATGTGATAATTTGTATTGTTCCCAGTGACATCTGAGAACCTTTTAAAAGCCATTCCCTCTTCGCTTTAATGGGCAATTCTATTGGGATACAAACGTGACAATGGCTTTATGTGTCCATACATTGCTCACTGAGCAAATGTTATCTTCGGATTACAATCAATTCTGAAACAATGAATCGGAAAACATGGCAATCTGTAAAAAGATTTGGAGATTAAAAAGACAAGCTGTTTATTCAGCAAATAAAAAACCTCATGACGATGAGACAGCACTCGGCAGGGGGTGTCTTGTTGATGAAAGTGAGCTCAATGCATGACGCTGCAAGCAGCTGACCCGTGTCTCTCGCTGACTCAGCAAGCCACTGTTTCTCTCAGAAAGCCACCCTCTTCCACTCAGCCAGTCACCCTCCCTCAAAAGTCCTCTACCACTCAGCCAGTCACCCTCCCTCACTCAGCCAGTCACCCTCCCTCACTCAGCCAGTCACCCTACCTCACTCAGCCAGTCACCCTCCCTCACTCAGCCAGTCACCCTCTACCACTCAGCCAGTCACCCTCTACCACTCAGCCAGTCACCCTCCCTCACTCAGCCAGTCACCCTCACTCAGCCAGTCACCCTCCCTCACTCAGCCAGTCACCCTCCCTCACTCAGCCAGTCACCCTCTACCACTCAGCCAGTCACCCTCCCTCACTCAGCCAGTCACCCTCTACCACTCAGCCAGTCACCCTCCCTCACTCAGCCAGTCACCCTCTACCACTCAGCCAGTCACCCTCCCTCACTCAGCCAGTCACCCTCCCTCACTCAGCCAGTCACCCTCTACCACTCAGCCAGTCACCCTCACTCAGCCAGTCACCCTCCCTCACTCAGCCAGTCACCCTCCCTCACTCAGCCAGTCACCCTCCCTCACGCAGCCAGTCACCCTCCCTCACTCAGCCAGCCACCCTCTACCACTCAGCCAGTCACCCTCCCTCACTCAGCCAGTCACCCTCTACCACTCAGCCAGTCACCATCCCTCACTCAGCCAGTCACCCTCTACCACTCAGCCAGTCACCCTCCCTCACTCAGCCAGTCACTCTCTACCACTCAGCCAGTCACCCTCTACCACTCAGCCAGTCACCCTCCCTCACTCAGCCAGTCACCCTCCCTCACTCAGCCAGTCACCCTCCCTCATTCATCCAGTCACCCTCTACCACTCAGCCAGTCACCCTCCCTCACTCAGCCAGTCACCCTCCCTCACTCAGCCAGTCACCCTCCCTCACTCAGCCAGTCATGCTCCCGCCCTTGTCTCTCCAGTGGTGATGTTTAGTCACCAACTACTCATTTGAGGCTGAGTATACCTAGGGGAGGCCTTGGACCAGTTCAATAATCGTCACTGGTGTTGGCCGTGAGCGGGAATCGCCGGGTTCGTAGCGCAGCGCTAATCACTGCAGTTAAACATGAGTACAATGCACACGTGCAGCTACAGTCGGTGTATTAGCCGGCACCATCTCCACGTGGTGCCGCAACATCACCCGGAATCCCGTCAGCTCTCAGCTCAGCCGGCCTGAGCCTGAATGGTGCCTAGATGGGTAACCACCAAGCACAAACAGGATATGTGGCGCTTTATAGCATAAACAGCCATTGTTGTACTAAACTTAATTGCTTCCATGTCTATGCTCCTCGCCTTCACCAATTCGCAATGACTCAACGTGATGAATAATGGTCCAATAACCCTCGAGACCCACACAGGGGTGTGGAGGCCCTCATCCAGCAGTGGACTGACACAAGGACTCCGCATGCATTCAGCAACGCGGCCTTCCCGGTGGAACCTTGGTGCCACGTGCAGTAGTGCAGTATAAATGGAGTTGGCTGTGATCACTCGTGACAATGCGCTCACATAAAACATAGACAACATGGGTCTTGATAATTATACAAGTCATGCAAACCTGTTTGACTCGTGCGTAAGTCCGGGTTGCATAATCTAGTCACGCGTTTCAATTGCTCGCTTCTCCCTGCAATTGCCCCCCATCACGAAACACAAACCCTGATCTGCCGTTGCATGCAACTGGGTAAATCGCTGCTTCTCTTGCATCTCCGCAGTTGCCAGCACTACGAACCAGGCTGGCACCGTGCCGGACCTGCATAGCAAGAGCCAGAAGCCCTCAAATAATCCTCAAGGCCCTTTCCAGTCATCGCGCCCCTTTGCTAAATGTTACTCGCTTTTAACTCGACTGAGGGATGCCTCGAGAAGATGGGATAGACTGAGTGGGATAGGCCAAGTCTCCCATGCCCTATTGGCATGGGTGGCGTGGGGCTTGAGGGCCCTGGGCGCTCCCACGCTGGCAAAGCTCAAGTCCAGGGCTCGAGGAAACGAGACGTTTGCCGTCACACGCACCTCGCGTGAAATGGAACCAAGGCCTTTACCACGGATGCAAAACCAGAATCACGGCCCGCCACATCAGATGAAGGATGCTATGCCCGATTTGAATAGTTGTATGACTAAATTAAATCTCAATAATACGTTTTCATACGTTTGTTCATATGCAGTGGGACACCACATCAAAGTACTTCACAACCTGCATTTAGTAAATGAAGTGTAATCAACAGATATTTTGTAAAAATTTTGATAAGAGTAAAGATTTAAAAAATAATACTGTATCATTATCCAGAACACTCTTTAGTGAGCATTTTAAATGGGTGTATCTAGATACTCACGACATCGTGTGTCTCCCTCGCTTATGAAGCAATTGCCAATGCAGGTGCTCAGAAGCCACGATGCCGTGAGCCACACAGCCAGCAGCAGCTCATGCGTGAAGCTGAGCAGCCTCATCGCTGCAAACTTGACCCTCGCGAGAATCACACCTCAAGGCCGTGGTGCCTGCTCTTCCGAGGTTCAACAGGTGGGCAAGCACTGAGCTGAATCTTCCAAAAGAGCAATATATCTGAATACACCAAAACCTTGCCCATCACAGATTTAACCATTCGCGCCAAATGTATTGAGGTGCAGTTCGCCGATCGCGCCCCTTTGGCTCGACCATTCGCAGTTGACCGCGGGATTCCAGTATGCATCGTAGCTGTACTGCTTGCGTTGATGCTGCCACAGAAGAACACACTAAACTATTTTTTTTTTATTTTGCAAGGTAATATATGTTGAAGTTCTTTCGCACCGTACGTAGCCAACCATGCGAATCGTATGTAAGGCCTACTGAGCTTTATCACTCTTTTTCAAAAGCGATCTGACCACAAATAATAGCTCAACGAAGTGGCTTATCACGTAGAAATTTATACAGCCAAATACTCTAAACGTATGTTTCTAAATGTGGAGGGAAAACCCGGAGGACCCGAAGTCAAATCCACGCGACTGCAGGGAGAACATGCAAATTCCAAATATAAAGGCGTCAAGGTTGGGATCGACCCCGCGACCTCCTTGTCTACGAGGCAAGGCAGTGAACTCCAGGCCGCCATCACGGGTCCCAGGCCACGCGGTGGTCCCAGCTGCAAGTGAGAAGGCGGTGAGGTCTGCACCGTACGGTGCGAAAGAAGTGCAACAGACAGACAGCCGCCCGCGACTTTCGTAGTGTACATGAGTGGATACTTTATACACTTATGCTAATCGGATGAACACCATGTACATTATTTAAATTCTATACATTGACTGTACAAGTTATATTTAACACTCTAGAAAATATTAATCATATTTTAAGTAAAAAAAAACTTCTTGTTTCGTATTTGGGTTGATGTAGGGTAACACAAAAACAAAAGGAGGTTTTCGTATTACGAACCGTGAACCAAATCCTAGTTTTTTATTTTCCTTTGAGTTTACGGGTCGTGGTTTTATCGATTGCTGCTATTTTGAAGAACGTAACCAAGGATTTGGTGGATATTCCACACGGATACGTCAAATGGGGGTGATATGACAGCGAAATGTTCGAGTTCCTGAAGATGCCCCCAAAACCCATGGAAGAAATATTACTTCAGTTTCTGAAGATGCGCCCTGCACGTGGAGCCAACCCCTGGAAATTGTCCCATACAACCCTGCACATTGTCCAATACAACCCTGCACATTGTCCCATACAACCCTGCACATTGTACCATACAACCCTGGACATTGTCCCATACAACCCTGCACATTGTCCCATACAACCCTGCACATTGTCCCATACAACCCTGCACATTGTCCCATACAACCCTGCACATTGTCCCATACAACCCTGGACATTGTCCCATACAACCCTGCACATTGTCCCATACAACCCTGCACATTGTCCCATACAACCCTTGACATTGTCCCATACAACCCTGCACATTGTCCCATACAACCCTGCACATTGTCACATACAACCCTGCACATTGTCCCATACAAGCCTGCACGTGACATTGGGGAGCTGCACTCAGCAGAATGCTGCGGCGCTGTTGCCCCAAGTCACGGCGGGATCGTTGCTGCTGTGAGGCCAGACGGACTGTCAGGAGTCGGGGAGTGTCTGCGTGAGATTGAGTGGCGACCAGAGTTTACCTTTATCTGGGCCGGTCCTGGGCTTACCCTAGGTCGACTCCGCCTCAAATGATTACATTGTGCTATTTGTAAACATCGCTCCTAGGGATGCCGTTTCGGCCTTCACAGCGGATCGTGGACAGAACTTGCCCCCAATGTAGGTTACGGCTGTAAGAGCGACATTTGCCTTTGTATCGATGTGAGTGGCGTTTGTCAAAGTGCGTGTGTGATAAAAGAGAGAAAGTATGTGGGTGTGTGCAAGAGAGTGTGACACTGCGTGTGCTGTGCTTGAGAGGGGTCTGAGGCGTGCTTTGTGAGTGTGAGACGTGAGGACGTCTTGTGTGGTCTGTGTGTGGTGTGTGTGTGGTGTGATGTGTGTGTGTGGTGTGCGTGGTGTGTGTGTGGTGTGTGTGTGTGGTGTGATGTGTGGTGTGTGTGTGGTGTATGTGTGTGGTGTGTGTGTGGTGTGTGTGGTGTGTGGTGTGTGCGTGGTGTGTGCGTGGTGTGTGTGTGGTGTGTGTGTGTGGTGTGTGTGTGGTGTGTGTGTGGTGTATGTGTGTAGTGTATGTGTGTGGTGTGTGCGTGGTGCGTGTGGTGTGTGTGTGGTGTGTGCGTGGTGTGTGCGTGTGGTGTGTGCGTGCGTGGTGCGTGTGGTGTGTGTGTGGGTGTGTGTGTGTGTGGTGTATGTGTGTGGTGTGTGTGCGTGTGTGGTGTGTGTGTGGTGTGTGTGTGGTGTGTGCGTGGTGTGTGTGTGTGTGGTGTGTGTGTGTGGTGTGCGTGTGGTGTGTGCGTGGTGCGTGCGTGGTGCGTGGTGTGCGTGTGGTGTGTGTGTGGTGTGTGCGTGGTGCGTGTGGTGCGTGCGTGGTGCGTGCGTGGTGTGCGTGTGTGGTGGGGCGGTGCAGGAGCAGGCACCCACCAGAGAGGCCTCCGCAGGCCCCCGTGTAGGGCTGCCCGTAGTGGAGACTCCACACGGCGAACACGGAGGCGCCCACGAGGGCCCCCACGACGCTGAACGCCACTCGCAGCCTCATGCGCAGCTCGCTCCACGCAGCAGCAGCAGCAGGCGCCATGGTTCGACTCGCGACTCGGGGGGCTCTCGGCTCTCTCTGCCACGGCGGCGCCGCAGCCGCAGCGGGGGGAGGGGGGGGAGGCGCCCCGCACGGGGTGGGGGAGGGGGGGTCCGGGGGCCTCTCCGGCCCACACCCCCCCCCACGCAGACGGCAACCTCCTCCTCGTTGTTGCTGTTTCACAACGCCTACAATGTGAAGCTTGCAGTAGCTTTTTAGTTTCTGTTGTTTTTTTCATGTTCCCCGTGCAGCGTGTGGATGTTCGGTCTGGCTGAGACGCGCCGCGTTGTCTGGGGTCACGGGGGTGACCCTCGCTGGCGAGAGGTCACCCTGGGCGAGGGCTGAGCCTTGCGGACACTGGATGGTGCTTTACAGCGCTGTCTATGGCGAGGGTCTTGGCAAATATGTATCCACAATGGAAGTTTACCAGCATTGGTTTAGGCAGGGCTTACTCTACGGATGAGACACCGAAGGTTTGAAACCTGTACAATAGTTTGCTGATGAGACATTGTCCGATGTTTGTGTTGAACCAATGTTGCTTAAGAGTGTGCACTCCCCAGAAGGCTACGTGGCTGAGCCGTGTAATCAGTTATTGTGTTTTTTTTAATGCATGTGGAGATTAAATTGTGGTGAGGCGGCGTGTTGTCTGTTGTCACAAAAGTTTGAGAGAGCAATGGTTATCAAATGTCGTGGACCGAGGCAGAATTTTCAACAACCGTGAGCAGTGCCGTGCCACCCACCCCCACCGCACCGATCACGCCGACGCCACTGAAACACAGCGAGGGCCTCACAACAAAGCCAAACAGAGCCATGGCTAAAGCGCAGCGCCTCGAGTGTGAGTAGCGAGGTTATCGGAGTTCAGTGTTGGAGTTGTATGATGCCAACTTCCACAGGACGTGGTCTGACAAGGTGGTACACTGCCACGTCCTGCACATTCATCCCGGTGCCACTGTTGACGTCCCACAGAGTGGTCCTGCCGTTATCGAACCTGGAATAAATTAGTCCGAAATTACCACGCCACCGACCTCTAAAGAAAGCCAAAGTGAAGCGTTGCTCTGTGCACACAGCTCGCTCATCCCGTGGTGCTGCCCCGGCACTGGGTGCTGCGGTGTCCCCATTCAGTCCCCTTTCACGCAACGCAATCATCGCCACGTGATCCGCTGAGTGCCCGCCGGCATCGCGCCACTCACTCCAGCCCCACAATTGACCTCATTTACGACCTCTTCAAATCATTCTACACACCAATACAAGTTCTGAACGAGAAAGTTTGATCTGAAATTGCTACGATATTAAATTTCACGATATGGCGATTATCACAATGTTTTTCACACGTGTATCGTCTGTTTTCTATGATGTAAATACATATAAATAAAATTGTTTAAAAGTCATTAAATTGCAGTTCATTCAAACCTGCCACGAGTGTCTCCAATGATTATAACTTCACAATCTGCTGTGATGTCTTCACGCCGGAATAAGGATATTTGGCTTTTTGTAATTAAATAAATAATGCGTTCCATTTCAATTAACTAATGCATTTATTTAACACATTGATATAAATGATATGGTGTTTACTGTTACATATATACAATTTAATAATGCAAAGCAATCATGACAGTGCTTAGTAAAATAAATGTTAAAGTATAACGCTACAACACGGGAGAGCACATAGAGCATGTTGCGCCAGGCGATTGGATTCTTGAAATCAGTACAGCAGATTAGTAGTGTAATTTTATATTTGTATCTCCCACAGTATTGAATGCACTGCCATTGCATATTCGTCAGTGAATGTATGTTTTTGGCTAGTGTGAGGAGCTGAAAGTTAGACCTGTCTATATATTTATTCACCAATTTGCCTGCTCATTTATTTATATATTCCCTGCCGTTTATGTTTTCATTTAGTTGAATTTGCACTTAATCTTGTTCACGAGTTCTTTCGATGGAGTTTATCGCCTTTTAATTTGTAATCGTGTAATTATGGTGCAGTGTTTTGAGATGCAATCGTACGAATTATGCTATGTCAAATCAAATTATAGCATACTAAGCCTAAACACAATGAAGCAATATCTCCAATTAAAACATTTTTATTTTAAGACCACGGTCTTTTGACGAATGTATTCAATGTGTTTATTTGTGCACCGTTGCCAACGCAGAATCACCACATACTTTGACTAAACACAATGGCGGAATTTACTTTTCATGACGGTGTTTGTGATGTTTATGGTTATGGGTTAAGGTTTAGTGAATAGCGGTCTGCAACCTGCGGCTCTTTAAGGACTGCTTCGAGACGTCATTTATGAAGGACCGTTCCGTATTCACACGCATTGCGGCTTTTGAATTGAGGTTTTTTTTACCGAATTCGAAAAAAGGCTCTTTTTGTGTGATTTCGGTTGCTGACTCCTGGGATAGGTTAAGTGGTGCCCTCTGGTGGATACATGCAGTACCACTAGTACTAGAATACATGCCAGCGTGGTGCCCTCTGGTGGACGTAAGCAGTACCACTGGTACTAGAATATATGCCAGCGTGGTGCCCTCTGGTGGATACATGCAGTACCACTAGTACTAGAATACAGGCCAGCGTGGTGCCCTCTGGTGGACGTATGCAGTACCATAAGTCTGACAAAAAATGAAAAACAAGAATAGGTTTGACCCTTTCTGCCAATAAAACAGATGTTCAAACATCTTAACAAACAAACATGCTATGATAATCTCTGCATTGTCTTTGAAACTGATTGGCCTACACTAGAGACAGCCTCTTTTAGGGCCTAGTCTCACCAGTGTCAGATCAGAGAACGCCAAAAGGCAAACAGCACCAAGACAATTCACGTATCAGATCATTTCTAGCTCGGGCTGTAACAGCTACATCATGGGACCTTTTGATGCTGGCAGAAATATATGTTTAACCTTTTATTGTCCTACACTTGAATTATTATCTCATCCGTATTTGGTCAGGATATTAAATATTGACGAAAAATTTTACGAGCCACAATAATTATGATTTAACGATACATTCCAACACGGGCGATACGATTATCGAGATACATTCGTTTCGCCATTACACAGCAATATTACTTTAATTACGTGCATAAATATCTCAATCCCTAAGTGATCATTAGCCTGTCACCTCTGCTTCATGGGGACTCAGTTTACAGTGCGGTAAAGTGGTAATTTATAGTTTGCGATTGCAAATGTGAAATTGTAATGTATTTTTGTTATTGTTATTCAGTTATTCCGTGCTAATGAAAGTGTTATTTAATCTCGTGTGATGTTAATTAACAAGTGTTGATGTAGCTATTATTCAATTACTAGCTTGTTAGCCTATGCTAGGACGGAAACTGTAATATTAAAGATGTAAATTAACGTTTTATTGTGTGATTGTTAATTTTATTAGGAAATGTAGCGCATACATATTTATTTCTTCACTTATTCAATGAAATTAAGGACTTTGAAAGATTTCTCGGTATACGATATTTTGTGTGAATCTATTTTCACTGTTCAAAAGGTTTCCCTGCAGTTGGCTATCCTTGATGAACACTTTGATCCGCTGAGGATATTTAGATCTAGACAAAGCCACGTACAACCGGCCATGGGAAAATAGGGTTAATTGAGATAAATACCCAAATTTTCTAAAGTCTGACCCTGCGACTTGTTGATCGTCATCGGATACCCAGGAATTCTCGGAATTTGTCGTCGTTTCGGTACGACAGGAAGTGACATCACTTGGAGCGAGGTCGATTGTCGGAATGAAAATGATTTCGCCTCGGTTGCATTCCGATACAATCTCTGCGGTGATGAAGTTATTTTGTACTGATTTGACCATCAAACGCGTTCTATTGCAAAGGCCATTATTCGGGTTAAGATTTCGCAGCAGCATGATGATGACGCCTGTCTTCAGTGCCAATGTGTGTGGCGGCATTCCTGGAGGCGTTTGTGCGTGAAGAAATTCTGGAGGGTAATTAAATGCGTCCGCAAGATCTTCCGACACGATCGAGTCGGAGTTATAATCATTTTGGATATCTCAGGCCAGCTGTGTGATGATGATTCTGTTCATATCTAGAGTTGTCCTTGTTGGTAGGTGCCAGAATCGCTCTTTTCGCGAGCTCTTCGGCAGGAATGTGTCGCAAGTTTTTTCCGTAAATTGCGGTGACTAGATCATCAACAGGCATCATTTGCGGTGGAATTTCAATGGAACCTAACGGCACTCCAGATAACGCCGGAAAACTTCCCAATCCAACGTTCAGGAGCTAATTGTCATGCTCATTTTGACCATCACTCTGAAGGTTTGCCGTGAGAGTAAACTTGCAAAAATGCTGCCATAATATGCTGGATTTTATACAGCACTCGACAACTGGCAAAGTCTGTCTGAAGTCGACCCCCGATAATGACAACTTTTGCACCAAACGGGCGTTGAATCTGCATAATGTCGCGCAGCAGCTGATCGATGCATCGAAGGCCATGCTTTGTCAGCATCGTAATTTCATCAATGATGATGAGCGAAGCTCGTAGTATCGTTTCGCCTTCTGGCGAATTAAGTCGCATCGACGAAGAAGAGGTGTCAAGGAGGGGAACTGGAAGCTTGAATCCGCTTGGCACAGTTTGTCCGCCTTTCAGTAAAGTAGCTGCGATTCCAGTGGTGGCAAACGGAAGAGCGATGTGACCTTTACCATGAACAAATGAGAGCAGCGTGGGGTACAGGAAAGTATTTCCAGGGCCGGCAGGACCATCTCAGTAAAAAAAGTCTGTTCTGGGCATGCTCATCGTCGGCAGCTCTCGTTATTGCTGTGAAAGCTTCAAACTATTGCCCATCCAGGGAGCAAATTCTCGTTTCCGCTTCTCGTTCTTCATGCGTCGCATAGCTGAGCTTCGATTTGATGGCCTATCGGTTGCGGAATACCAATTGATGCGCAATACAATCCATGTTGTTTAAGAATAGCGTTGATGTCGTGCAGAGCCATGTTCAATGCAACATTTTCGTCATGACGCCGTAGATAATCCAGCGACATGTCAAGTGAATGGTTGTTCCACAACTCGCGAGTGTTTGTTGGCATACAGAAGCAGCAAATGTAAGACAACGTCTGTCGCATTTGATTCGGCATTTGCTATGTCGCGGACTCCTGCATGCATCGAGTCCATTCTTCGTCTGAATCCAGCAAATGACGATGAAAGGCAGCTTCCTTGAATGTGTTGTAAACGACGCCATCGACGGTTCTGAGGAATTCAAAACTGGTAGTGCATGCGCCTTTGACGTGCAGCAAGAGCATCCTCAGATAGAAGCGCTCCTCATCTTTGATCCCAAGTGTACAACCTCGCAACGATCTTAGTGCCTCCTCTTTGTCGCTGCTTCCAGTTGTTGACATACACATAATTGTAGGGAATGTCGCTGTAGAGAAATTCTTGGGTGTGTGGATCTCTGACGTTTAGCTGAAGCCAAGCTTCGAGCTTCGTGCGACCTGTTCGTGCGGCTTCCAACGCCTCTTCTTCTCGATCCTCTTGGAACACAACGCACTGCTGATGTGGCAAATGCACGGGCAGTCTGATCACGGCATGCGAGCGATCGTGCATTGGCGACTCGAGCAAACGCCACATAGCTTCTGGCGCACTGACGAATCTTGCGTTTATGAAATTTGACAGCTCGTCGTGTGCAAGTAGAGGAATCTCGCCGGCAGTGGTCGTCATATTGGCGCAGTCGAATCCTTTGTAAATATATTTATAAATATGTTTCACAGTGCTAAGTGACATGCAGACCTCGACGTTAATGTGAGCATTGTACCTCAGCAGCAGATATGGATTGTACGGCACCACATATCTGTTATATATTGACGATCCACAAACTTCAGCTGAAATTCCTTATTCTTTGGTTCTTTCGGTAAAGTCACGTAGATATAAAACAAAATAAATTAAATTAAAAACTTCAAATCTAGACTGAAATTCCTTGTCGCCGACGATACAGAGGATATCCGTTAACATTGTGCGCTGTCATGGTAGCAAATTCCTTCGGGAACGCCTTTGAGCACTTTCCATCTTGCATGCAGGCTGCGGGACAATTTCGTGCAACCGCGGATTTTCAGCCGCAACGGGAATTTCAGCAGACACAACCTGATCGATGCGCTCAGAGCTTGTGAATTTACCATCAGGATGTGTGCGTGAGGCAGCCCACGTTTCTGGAACTCGATGGTGTCGACGAAAGTCGTTGAGATTCCCAGAACGCCGTGGACAGTGAGATCCTGCATCAACGATTTAAGTTTCAACTTGAAAACACGTGCCACTAAGTCAGGTCGATCAGATGCTTGTTCACCTTGTTCCAAATTGTTGGTGATTTCTTGCCACCTTGGATTTGCAGTGAAGGTGATAAAGAGATCAGGAGCACCTTGCTTTGCGAAAATTGACGTGGTGTCCGCGCTTCGCTCTTTCATGTTCCGCGGTGAACATTCGAAAGATGAAGGCAGAATAACGGGAACTCCGGCTTGTCCTGCAGCCGTTTGAGAGGCATTCTCCATGTGATTGGCAAGTCCTTGATAAAGCTCAACTCGTAATTTCTGCTGAGGTTGGCGAATGTAATTCAAATTATTAGCTTCAACCTGCAGGTACGAATCGACAATCCACTGTTGCGTGAGGTTTCCAGCACTGATTCGTGGGTTGAATGTGCCTCTGAACGCCGTTTGCGCTGCTACATACTGTAATTTGGAGACACTCACTCTCGTTGCATTGACTTGAGCTCCAGCATAAGCCTCACATTGCCAATTTGGTTGCCATCCAGCTTCACCAAACAGATACAACAGCGGATAGGACATTGCCTCCAAATTTGGGCTCAGAATGTTGAGATCAATGAAAGGCTGTTGGGAGTTGTCCGGATTCTTTGGATACACACGAACATGTTCAAAAGGTCGGATCATCATCATTGTTCACAAACACCAAAGCGATCTCGTCGGCAGTTGGTGCATTGTAGCGACGCCGATCCGAATGACGATCTCGCCCAAACACCAAATACACAACCGGCGTCGCCTTGCCTGCAGCAGAAGCTTCCTGTTCAGCTCGATGTTGTACTTCGCAAAGCATGGCGTATGTGTTGGCAAGTCGGTTGTGGATTGGATAGCAGCGGTCGATTAGATCGAGAAGCCGTGGATAGCACTGAAGTTTGGCAGGATGATTTGTTCGAATTTATGTTGCGTGCGTGCTGTCGACAACGTAAAGTTGAGCGTATTGTCTTGCTTGACTGTTAGTGGGTTCAAGATGGCTTGTCTTGTGGTAAATGTTCCCATGCACCTTGAGGACGTAAGGACTGCCTCCATGAAAGTCTTACCTCCCATCGAAGCAAACGACAATGTGCTGTTGTATGAACGAACATTAGCACGGAAATGTCTGTAGTCGGGATGCTCAGGATTTTATAGAAGCTCACGCAGAAAATGAAGATATTGGAGCACGTTGGCATTGGAGTCGATAGGCTTTTCCACGTTCACTTTGCCTTTCCGACAGCAACTTGTGAACTGTTTATCTGATAGCCGCTCCTCAGAAAAATTGATTGAACCACAGAACTGGCAAACTACATTCAATGCACTGCAAGTTGTGTTCAATCACTTCCTCTTCCACAAAGTCATTTGCCGCAGCACGATCTTCAGTTTTGGCAGCGAGGCGAGCTCGTGTCTGATGTGGCGTTTCTCGCTGGCGTCGATGTGCTTGCCTTTCAGCATTCTCTGTAAGAATGATGTCAAAAGCGTCTTGGCTCTGGCGAGCTCTCCATCTCTGCGGTCTTTTTCTTTGCAAACGGCGTTTCTTAGCTGCAGTATCTTCGTCCTCCATGATGTTTGGCAATCTTGTGCTGACGTATTTAGATCTTACAACACTTAACGTGCTCCAGCAGCTGTAACACTGCGAAATAGGTTGCCTCACGCTTTTTCGACACTGTGTAAGGGAAGTGTGATCTGCAGAGGCTCCAACTCTATCTAGCATAGAGGCGAATTGACCAGAGACTCTTCGGAATCTTACACAATCAGTAAAGGAGAACAATCTCTGTGGGTGTGTAGTTTAAAAAAACCCGTAACTTCACTTTAGCACTGTTTTCAAATCACCTGAAGCTGTAAACTGACAAATGTATCTTCACCGATGGACGCTTGATAGCGAAGAGTGAAGAAAGCAGAGTGCTGATACTGTCTGAAGTAACTTAGCAAATAACGAGTTATAATAAAAATAAAGTGACTAAAAATAAAATTAATAATAAACAAAAAAACACTCAGCTTAATAACCAGGCTACAGTCTACATTATAGACTGCCAGTACACTCACCCAGCTAAATAACCATTGCTACAGTCTACATTATAGACTGTCAGTACACTCATCAAACTTAATAACCAAGCTATAGTCTAGATTATAGCTTGCCAGTACACTAACTCCAATTAAGAACCAGTCTAGAGTCAACATTAGTGTTTTTTTATTATATTTATTTTTAATCACTTTTATTTATACGTGGCTTTAACCCAAAGAACCAAAGAATATAGAACTAAATTCAGAGTGTAGTGGTGAGGCCTAGTCCCGTGCAGAGCCCCCAGCCTCGCCTAGATTGCCCAGACGGCCGAGGTGGCACCTTGGCAGGCTGGGCTGCTACCCCGCACCGCCCCTCCACCCACGATCCCCGCCCGCTCTACAGTAGTATCTACGGCCTATAGTAGCGACTCGATAGGAGTAAGTGCACACATAGGGGTGGGGGGGGGGCATCACACTGAAGAATTTACCTCAGCGTTTTGTGTATTTTTTTGCATTTCTAACACGAATGAGAATCCCCTCCCCCTCCACCGAACGCACGTGCGCGTTGCGATGTGCAAGCACGGCTTTGTCGTGCATGCGCAGATGCGTGCTTTGGCGCACGCTGAGCGGCGTAATATAACAAATAGTAGCACAAAATTGTTCATTTAACTACTAGTTGACGGATGCGAAAATTGAATAGCGTTGGCTCACCACGGGGCTTATCGCGTGGTACCCGGGTACTTTTTTAAACCCCACGGTTCGCGAGCCAAATCCTTCGCAAGTTTCGTCCACAAACAGATAGAGAGACAGACAAAGAATGACGTTCATAGGTAAGATTTGCATTATGCCGGACAAGTGGAGAGGTCATTCCTAAACATTTACGCATCACGTGGCGATTACGTCACACTAGGAGAGCCCTTCGTCGGTCACGTGGTGTGCCGAGAGGCGTGGCCGAGGCGCTGAACGCGCGCGCTGCGGGGAGAAGCCCACGTGATCGCGACCCCGCCCTCGCGCGCGCTGCCGTCACGTGGTCCGCTCGTGCCGCCGTCGAAACACGGCCACTGGTCGCTGTCCAATCGTGGGCGAATGCCGGTGTCACGTGGTAACCACGAGCCAATGAAGAGGAGCCGTGTCGGAACGTCACGACCGTGCGTTACGAACGTGCGGAGCGCGGCGCGAGGTTCGTGGGCCCCCCCCTTTCCCTCAACCCCCCGCGGCCCCCGCCCGCCAGGTGAGCCCCCCCCCCCCGCCAGACCCCGCTCTGGCCCCCCACCCGGTACCCGGCTCGCGTGCCCCCCACCCCATCTACTCGCGGGGCGGCGGCGGCGGCAGCGGCGATCGCGGCCTGCGCGGCGGACCCTCAGGGCCCGGGCCTCCCCCTCCTCCTCCCGCTCCGCATCCTGCGGCCGCCGCCGCTGCTGCTGCTGCTCGCGAGTGCGCGCGGCGCGGCCAGAGAGACGTGGCCGACGTGGGGGGTCGACAGGCGCGGCGCTGGGGGCCGGTGTCGTGTGACTCCTGCACAGCACTGCAACAGCTCCTCTACGGGGGCTATGGAGAATGGCCATTGTCACACACGTTGCCTATTGTGTTCATTTGTGTGAACCGGACAGTGCCGTTTAACTACAGTCTACTGTGCGGTGCTGCGGCGTTTTTCGTAAGCACAGTGTGAGTCCTGTGCTGTGTAGCTACAGTGATATATACATACAGTGCTGTGTGACTACAGTGCTGTGTAGCCACAGTACTGTAACTACAGTGATATAGACATACAGTGCTGTGTGACTACAAAGTGCTTTGTCGCAGCGGTGCTGTAAGTGCAGCACGAACGATGAAGACTGCTTTGTTAGAAAGTACCGTGTACAGTGCTGTGTAACTACAGTGCTGTGTATAAATTCAGAGAAGAAGACCAAACAATGTAGATTGATTTTTAAGACTTCAACATCACATTTCCAAATTTGTATTACTGTACCTCTGATAAGGCTCAACCCTTCTGCGATGAGTATGCTGCAAATCTATGCCTTTGTTACGTTTCATCTTGCTTCGTGCAACTCTTTACTGCCTCCTGAAATTCCGCACCCAAAACTCGACTTGGAAATTAGACCACTTAGATACTTTCTTTCGGAGGGTCCTGCTGTCAAGTTCTCACAGTGGCGGGGCGATACTGCTGGGTCTGATCTCAATTCAGTAACTTGCAGATCATGTTTAAGATTTGGGATGTTTGGGCAGTACCAGTTGCATTGTACTTTTTTAGCTAGAGGAAACCAGAGGAAACCCATGCAGAACAGGGGGAGAACATACCAACTCCACACAGATATGCATCTGAGTGGAATCGAACCCAGCACAATATTGTGCGGCATAAGTGTACCACTGACCCACTCTGCCGCCCTACATCACTCCAATTCTGATATTCAATTCTGATATAAGCACATCTATAATTTCCTACACAAGGTTAACAAAGGGCATTTGAGCCCCACTGATCCCCCAAGCCCATGCTTGCCTCCCCTTCGCTGCCTGGTTCCCCGCACCTTTCTTGGTAATGGAATCTGGGTGAGACTGGGATATGCCCAAGTCATTAATCATTATCAGCTATGGTCTATCCAGTGCTGGATAAAGATGAACACGATCTCTTTGTGTTTGTCGACTAATACATTTGTTCCTCTTTATATCTCTCAAATTCCAAGTGTACACCTCTGTGCGTCTTTGAACACTTATCCACTTTGTACGCTTTCTATTGTCTTCGTTAATGTCCATGTTTCCGATTCATATGACATAGCAGTTAGTGAATGATGCATTATAATAATTCCAGGCACAAAAACAAGTTGAAATGTTTAACCTTCTGGTAACAGTGAATTCCAAGCTGAAATTTACTGTTTAAATCTTGACTGATGACGACCGCTTGTGTGTTGCGATCGAAACGTCATAGTTTTTTGTTATTTTCTTTGAACCTATCTACGTGACTTTACCGAAAGACCCAAATAATATTTACTGTGCTTGTTCCACCAGGTGTAACCCTGCAGAGTGTGGTGAAACAAGATGAGTCATCTCGGTGGCCAAGCCGAGGGTGGACTTAATGTGACGCTTACAATTCGTCTTCTCATGCACAGCAAGGTAAAGAAAGCATCAGGCATCACCTCACAAATTGACTTGGCATCCAATTTAAATTGTTTCTAGCAGGCGGCCCGCAAGGCCGTGGGACGTTGTTCACAGGTCTCTCCCTCCACACACCTGTCCATCCATATAAAGGAATAAAATAAATGTTTACATTTCCTGTCAACCACAAGGCTTTCTGGGAGTGCATCATTTCAGCAGCATTGGGTCAATGCAAGAAACTCTGGACTGGTTTTATCACACATTGCCTCATCAGCATTCCGGCTTGCTTGCACCAGTGCTGATTAACTTCCCGATGTTAGAGGCAAGGACCCTCTTTTTAAGATATTGAACCGATGCTTCTGAAATTATGCACTCGAATAAGGCTTTGTAGTTGAATGGAAGTGTAATCTTTTTCATGTGGAGGAACATTTTAAGGAGATATATTCACTGCTCATTTATTGTGTAAAATACAGTCTTTATTTCATGAATACATACAGTTGTGCATTTGTCCTGAACCTACGATTAGCACGGTTGGTTGCATACAGTGTGAAAGAAGTTCAGCATACATGCCCACTCACGAGATTCTTAGTTGTAATTTGTGTCAGTGTTGTCTACAGTAACCGCACTACTTTTATATGCCTCTGAACTGATTTATATATTTTTCTTTTATTTACAGGAAGTGGGAAGCATCATAGGCAAGGTGGGTTTCACATTGCGTTTAAGATGTTTTCACATAGCTTCAGTTCAGCTTTATCTAGCTTGGATAAATCTTAGAACATAACATGTACAGCTCTCTTAATTGCACTGCATACAGTTACAATTACAAGGTTTAGATATGTTGCATATAGCAGGTGATGTGAGTACAAAGCATGTACCAAGTCAAAGATGCACCAAGGATTAGGATTAATTTGGTATCCCAAGGGTATCCTCCCAAGTTGCCTTGAGCAGCTGTCTTGTTGTGTGGCGGTCATATTTACATCTCTTTGTACATTCATGGATAACAGCAATTATTGTGTTTCTAGTCCTCACCAATATAATTAATGTTTAATATTGTTACAGATTAAATTAGTTATTCACTATAACCTGCACATGTACCTGATTATGTGAACTCTTGTTCATTCACTTCACAGAAAGGGGATTTTGTGAAGAGAATCCGTGATGAGGTAATGTTTCTCTGTTCATACCAACACAAAGTGTGTATCGATGCAGCAGAAGTGTGCGATCCTGTAGGGTGGGGGCTGATTTGCAGTGTGTTTCTACTTGCAGAGCGGGTCTCGTATTAACATCTCGGATGGGAACTGTCCTGAGCGCATTATCACGGTCACTGGTCCCACCGAGGCTATTTTCCGTGCTTTCACAATGATGACCCACAAGCTGGAGGAGGTATGACCGCTACAGAAATACTTTCTGTTGATCTGTTTTAAGGCCGTGATATGACAATATTTAACACATGAAAGTAAGCTTCTGAATTCACACATTTAGGAAAGTTGCAGCTTAAGCGTAAATATTTGTATTAAAGAGCATTAATTCCCTTTGTGGGTTTGACATATAATCAAGAATGTATTTTTACAAACCCTTAAAATGACCAAAGTTTTAACGTTAAATTGTTGATCAAAATAGATGTTGTATGTGGGCCTAATTCCTGAAACAGAGTGGCTACAGTCAGCCATAACATGGTAATGAGGAACCTGGGTAGGGCAGCTTGAAACCTCTCCCACGACTCTTAGGGCCTTCAATAAGTTGCTTTATTAGCATGAAAATGTTATTTACATGAAATATTTGTAAAATATGCCACGTTTTATATCTTTCCAGATAATTACTTTATTGGGAAATAGCAATTGTTGCCTCCGACTGTGAACAATTTTGCAGGACCCTCCTGAAAATAGTTGAGACTTGGTGAGGCTTTTCTGGGTAAACACTCGCAATAATTACGACAATAATAACAACGTGCGCTTGGTGCGTATGTGTATATGGAGCAGGACATGATCAGCACGATGGCGAACAGCGTGGTGATGAACCGCCCACCGGTCACCTTGCGCCTCGTGGTGCCGGCCAGCCAGTGCGGCTCTCTCATTGGCAAGAGCGGGAACAAGATCAAGGAGCTGCGAGAGGTGAGGAGGGTTCCCTCGTGTATGCAATGTGGAAATACAAACATCATTGTGTTTGCTGCATTTTTTGGGGGGGAAATCGAACAATGCATCGTCTGTCATTTGTCTTAGAGCACATTTCACCATAGTTTCTGGTAAGTAATGTACAGGTTTCATTTTTCGACTTATTTTGAGAATAGATTTTTGTTCCAACATTTACCCTTAAATATGCTTTAAAAAGGTCTTCTGCATTATTATGAATGATTTTATTACGTCTTGGAGCCGAAATTTATTCCTTATGAATGCATCTCCACTGATATAATTGCTGTGCAGTAGACTCACGCGGAGACGAGGAATACTATAAGGGCTTTGCCGTTTATTAAAACACTCTCACACTCGACATCCTACGCTCACACCAGTGTAGGTGCACTCTGTCTCGGTCCTTTACCCCGGACACTGAATACTATTTGGGTCCAACCCTCGGCTACCCTTTGGGCTCTCTCACACGTCTGCCTGGAGCGGGGGTTCGGCCAACACCGCTCCGCGACAAGGAGAGAGAGACCCTCTTCATCCGATCCTTACCTTGGCTCCCCATGACAACCCCACCTTCGTCACGGGGTACCCCTTAAGAACTCCTTGGGCGGCTCCTGCCCCCAGCTCGGCCCCGCCTTTGTTCCCGAAGGGTGCTCTTACACAACCCGTGACGTTGCGAGTGGCTTGACTGTCAACCCACTCGCACCTCCTTTTGTTCCCCTTCTCATTGGTTACTCACAATACTCTACATAATGGAAGTGATTGGTAAAATACTGTTCGATATACAGCATTCTGCGTTACGGACAACTTTACAGGAATGCATCCATTCCTAATATCAAGGGACGTATGTCTTCCATTGTACTTTCACTTGTATTGATGATTATTTACAATCACAATGCTGACTAATCTGAAATGGAAATCTCTACCTAGATGCCACCAAGTAGGCTAAGCATTTATCGTGTAGATATGGGTTTGTTGTTATGTTATTTACTAGCTTCTTTGCCTGTCCTAGGACGGATCTGTAATATTTACGAAAAAAATGAGCGGAGTATAATTGTATCTTGTGTAAATTGAATGGCAGTGAATCTTGCATGAAAGTATGTCATAAAACACTTCACGGAATTTCACTGTAGCACTGTATATAACCGACCTTCAATTTGTTCAAATTCACTGCTCTGATACTTTATTCTCTTCTGCTTTCGGTCGCTGGGGTTCAAATAAATTGGATGGCAATACAATATCTGGAAAATCACCGAGAAATGTCTTTTTAACCAAAATGTAGAAGTCTAAATTAGACTTGCCTTTTGTCTCAAGTAATGAAGAAAAAAATAAAAACCCCAAATCCACTTTATTGCTGCGTAGAATTATTTATTAGATTCACTTTCAATAAAGAAACTTGAAACTTAAAGCGAATTTGCGAATAAAAAATGTATTTCCGCTCGACCTTCTTAATGACGGGGGTGCGGCATGTGGAGTGACGTCACGCGCGGGACAAACTCCCTCGTTAATAATCATGAGCGGATGATGTCACTCGACGTGGAGCTCCCCCCCTCATGAATAATCATGGTATGATGACGTCACTCATGTGGATCCCCGCCCCACCCCCTCATTAATAATCATGAGCGGGTCATTATTTTCGATTAAATATTTCGGATTAACTGCAATACACCCGTCCTTGAATGGGCTATAGGCTACTTTTATCATAATTTAGAAGCAAAAATTAGACTTGCCTTTTGTTTCAGGTGCTGAAGAAATAAATAAAGACACCAAATACACTTTGTTGCTGCGTAGAAATATTGATTTGATTACATTTCAATAAAGAAACGTCAAATTTAAAGCGAATTTGCGTAAAAAAATGTCTTTTTAATCGACCTGCGGGAGTAAAAATCCACTCGCTCATGATTATTAATGGGGGGGGGGGGGGGGTCTCTTTTGCAGTTTTGCAGTGACGTCACGTACAGATATAGCACTGCTGCGTAGATTTATTTTTGACTTTCTGTAAAGAAACGTCATATTTGAAGCGACTTTGCGTCAGTGTAAAAATCCACCCGTTCATGATTATTTTATTATTAATGACGGGGGGGGGTATGTGGAGTGACGTCACGCTCGTTACATACTTTTTTGGCCTATTATAGTAGTAATTGGGCTAAAACCATTTTCAAAATGTACTGCGTCTTTGATGCGTGAGTAATTTCACTCCGATGTCACTCCATACACCTCTTTATGCCAGTGCTGCTCCTGTCACATTTCTAGAGCATTAATGAAAACAATTTATTTGCAAATGTAAAAAAAAATCAGTCTACAATGCCATTATATATTCTATGATTAGTAATTGGTCAGATAATAACAAAATATGAATGGCATTTACAATATCCAAGTGTGTTTCTTGTATCGCCCTCTGTTGAAGCCACTGCTGATTAGGCCTCATCGCACTGTGTGGGTTGTGGGGATTATTTGACCATACTTTACCACAGTGTAGACGCACAGAACAAAAGCGGATTTTTCTGCACTGCCCTCTACTGACGACCGTGGTGTCCTGCTACCGCCTATGGCAGGCTGGCGTGCATGCTGGGCCGAGCACTGTCTATTCTCAACCCTGCTTGGTATTCCCGATGATTCGATCGTAAATGTTGTTTTGTGCCCCTTATTAAATGGTGGTCGTCTGGAATTTCTCTACAGTCAACAGGTGCCCAAGTGCAGGTGGCTGGAGATTTGCTGCCAAATTCTACCGAGCGGGCCGTGACCATCTCTGGCACACCAGATGCCATCGTGCAGTGCATGAGGCAGATCTGCCTTGTTATGCTGGAGGTCAGTTTTTACATCACTACTACAGTGTGTGCTTGATATGATTATTTGCGTAATTTGGCAAATGCTGAAGGTTTGTTTAAATTATATATTTTTCAATGGTAAATAAGGGCAGTAAAAAAATTATAATATGCTGTCTGTGTTTCCATGTTAGTCTGTTATGTTGTTGAACCAAAGGCAGTTTGGAAAGTATTTCTAAGGACGCATCATTTCCTTTTTTTATTGTATTGCATTATGTTTTGCTTGTTTGGTATTGTATTCATATTCGTCTGTGATGCTCTTTTCACACGCAAGTTCATGTCATGGTCAGCTACTGATGATGCACTTTGCTGTGCTCATCTTTCAGTCTCCTCCGAAGGGTGCCACGATCCCTTACCGCCCCAAAACATCCACCACCAACAATCCGGTTATTTTTGCTGGAGGCCAGGTAAGTGATGCACATTCATTTAAGTGCAAGACAACACCAGTACATGTGCATGTGTAGACACTAGAATTTGAGAAGCTAATTTAATTGCAGTTGATTGCTCTGATTAAATCCTGGGATTATGCAGTGTTGGCACACTCTGCGTACACGCATTCCCACATGCTGGCTTTTTTTGTTTACCACACAACTGTGAGATGCTCATTTTAAATCCGTTATCATGGTGGATAGCAATTGTAGGTTTGACTTAAAAAAACTCTCATAAATATGACGTGGCTCTCAGCCATTTCTTTCCGTGATGCATGAATGCATTCAGCGTTTGCGTCCCCATCTTCACAGACCTTGAGTTGCATCAGGTATTCTTAAGATGATCATTGCAATGTGGAAATGTATGTATGCAATCAATACATTCTTTACTTGACTAATTGTTACTATTCAAGTTTTGTAAGCTTCATATTTTTAATGGCTTAATCTTATAATGCTCGCATAAGTGCATATTTTCGACCTGCTCTACCCACTGCTGGATGAAGGCCTCTGCACATCATCAGCACTCCCTATGCTCCTGTGATCCCACAATCCATCTCGATTCTGCACATGAGCTAATCCCATTGCTCCCCTGGTTGTCACTTGTCACCAGTCTCATCCGTCGGCCATCACACCTTCTGGCAATGTGTCCGACCAAAGTTCACTTAATTTTTTTGACAATTGACATGTTTCCATGCATGTGTCATATTAGTCTGTCAAAGCAGGTAATATTAATTGATTGAAAACTTTCCTCCTTAGGCACATATTTTTCATTGCTTTTGGAATACCTGTGTTATCCAGCCAGTTAGGATTGTGATTTGTCAGTCGAATCACAGTTTGAGGAAGCCATGTTCAATTCCCATTGTAAATGAGCGTCATTTTGTGGGAAGTTGGCAGTAGTTGTGCGTTAGGACAGTGGCCCCTGTCATCAACATCACAAGCCATAGTCAATTCACTGCTGAATGAAGGCCTCTCCCCAAGCTTTCGCCATCTCTCACGATCCTGCAGTGCAATAATAAATGTCTGACCTGTACATGTGTAGTAGGTTCAAAGAGACTTGGACGACGTAGTCGGAGGCACACTTATTTATTAAACGTTCCACTGTATACAGGCCAAGGTATACGACACTCGAAGGGGTATCGGCCCCTTCACCCGTCTAACAGGGAGACCCCACAATCTCTATCCCGGCTAGCCTACTCCCAGGTCCTCCACTACAGAGCTAGGGGAGGCTAGCTGACCCAGCTCTGGCCAAGCTGGGATTACGGCACCCTGAGTCCCCAGACCGGCTCTTACAAGAACATCGGCTCTGGGCTCTCGGGGCCACGCCACTGGCTTGCCCTGGTCGGTCCTTAGGAGGACGGCGATCCAGGGGAGTCCCAGGGCCTATCTAGCCGGTCTTCTTTCTTCGCTGGTTAAGGCTGAACACTGAACCCCGAGCCCTCCGGCTCACCGCCTTATATAGCAACTCCCCCACCGAGGAGTGGGGCCGTGGGGGATCACAGCGCCGTTTTAGCCCCCGAGGCTCAACGGTGCGGACTTGGATGTTAGCACGCTTCCGTGTGCGGCCATAACCACCCCTGGTGTGTTTGTTCGCCCTCCCGTAACACCTCTACACATGAACTAACTTCATCGCTCTATCTCTTCCTCAAGCATGTCCTCTTGGATCCATTTTATCCTTCATAGCTCATCGGATTCCTCCAGTGTAAATAAAGATTCTGATTCCTTGGCTGCCACTGTTATTGGTGTCCATTGGCAATCATCATTTCTGGCGACATCTCTCTGCCAAATTACTTTCACTTAATCAGAATCAGAAAGGGTTTTATTCGCCATGAAAGTTCGCACAGACAAGGATTTTACTTTGGCCGGAAGGTGCATACATTCAACGTATAGGAATCTTAAATCTTAAATAAGTGGTTTACAAGTCTAACTATACTAAAGGTACAAGTCTAACTAATACTAAGGAGCTAAAGTATGTAAAAATTGAATAAAATATAATCTAAAATATACAATAGCTATAATATACAATATAAAATTACAAAAATGCAAATAAGGTAACATAGTGCAAATATGGCAGGGTGTCATTGTGCAGATATTGTGTTAAACTCAGTTTGAGCGTTAAAGTCAGTTTGAGCCCCTGGCCTTGTTGAAGAGGCCAGCAGCGGATGGGAAGAAACTGTTTTTGTGACGTGAGGTTTTGGTCCTGATGGACCGCAGCCTTCTGCCGGAGGGGAGTAGCTGGAACAGAGAGTATCCAGGGTGGGAGGAGTCGCCTCAGGGTCCTCGAGGTGTACAGGTCCTCGAGGGTAGGCAGATTGCAGCCAATCACCTTCTCAGCAGTGCGAATGATACGCTGCAGTCTGCTCTTGTCCTTTGCAGAGGTAGCAGCGTACCAGATGGTGATGGAGGAGGTGAGGATGGACTCAATGATGGTTGTGTAGAAGTCCACCATCATTGTCTTTGGCAGGTCGAATTTCTTCAGCTGCCGTAGGAAGTACATCCTCTGTTGTTTTTCTCTTTATGAGGGAGCTGATGTTCAGTTCCCACTTGAGGTCCTGGGAGAGGATAGTGCCCAGGAAGCGGAAGGACTCCACAGTGTTGACTGGGGAGTCGTACAGGGTGATGGGGGTGAGTGGGGCTGTATTCTTCCTGAAGTTCACAACCATCTACACTGTCTTAAAATCATTACGCTCTAAGTTGTTCTGGCTACACCAGGTCACCAGGTTGTTAGTTTCCCACCTATAGTCAGACTCATGCCCACCAGAGATGAGCCCAATGATGGTGGTGTCGTCTGCAAACTTCAAGAGTTTGACGGACGGGTGACTGGAGGTGCAGCTGTTGGTGTACAGGGAGAAGAGCAGAGGGGAAATGATGCAGCCCTGAGGAGATCCGGTGCTGATGGACCGGGAGTCAGAGACTTGTGTTCCCAGCTTAACGCACTGCTTCCTGTCAGGTGGAGTCGGGCACGTTCAGCTGGGAGAGCTTGTCCTGAAGTAGGGCAGGGATGATGGTGTTGAAAGCAGAGCTGAAGTCCACAAACAGGATCCTGGCGTAGGTTGCTGGGGAGTCCAGGTGCTGTAGGGTGAAGTGGAGGGCCATGTTAACTGCGTCGTCCACAGACCTGTTGGCTCTGTAGGCAAACTGCAGGGGGTCCAGGAGAGGGTCTGTGATGGCTTTGAGATGTGCCAGCACCAGGCGCTCAAAAGACTTCATTACCACAAGAGGTTAGGGTGACGGGTCTGTAATCATTAAGTCCTGGACTTAGCTTTTTGGGCACAGGGATGATGGTGGAGGACTTGACACAGGCTGGTACATGGCATGTCTCCAGGGAGGTGTTGAAGATGTTGATGAACACCGGAGACAGCCGGTCAGCGCAGTGCTTGAGGGTCGCTGGAGAGACAGTCTGGCCCAGCTGCTTTGTAGTTTGGATGATGTTATTAACCTGCTATCTTCTGTAATCCACATGTGTTTCATTCTGTTTCTGCATGTAATTCCAAGCATGCAACTCTTTATGCTTTTTTGCACACTTTGCAGGTTTTCTATATCTATTTAATTAATGACTGCTACTAATCCATCCATATGTCATACTGGCCCCTTGACTTTCCACAACTGTACATGTCCGACTGTCTTTGGGTGAACAACAGAGAATACTATACTCCCAATGTTTAGTTGAGCTTGAAGACAATGACTTTTTACTTGGCCCATGGTGTCATGTTTGGAATATGTCGACATTTTAACCAGCAAGTTGTGCCAAATCAAGTGTTTCTGAAATAGTATTTCTTGGAATTCATCATATGTTTTTGGTATCTTCTTTACAGGCCTACACAGTTCAAGGACAGTATGCTATCCCCAATCCAGATGTAAGTCAAGTTTAAAAGCAAATGTCTGGTCTAGTGACACCATTGCACCTTTGTAAGTTTTAGAGAATGCATACATGTGCTGTTACTCTGTAAAGTAATTATACTGGATGTGTCTTACAGCTGACAAAGCTGCACCAGTTGGCTATGCAGCACACTCCATACACTCCTATGACTCAGCAAACCCCAACGGGCTTCTCCGCAACTGCTGAGGGTACGTGACGTCCCGCTTTTGCTACGCTCCTCGTTACTTTCTCGCGTTTCGCATAAAGTGTGCTGAATAACATTTTGACATTTGACCTGTTTTTATCATGCAGGTGTTGACTCGAATAGCCAAATCAGCACACACGAAATCAGCATTCCAAATGATGTAAGTCAAATGTTATCTATTCTACTTTAACTAATTATATTTGTCTCCCCCGGTTCCATCTCAGTATTGTGACTCCTTGGCCCTGCCAATGCCCCTGACCAACCAACACTTTGGCCCAGATTGACCACTAACACCAGGCCAGATAGCATTTATGTCCCTCATCCTGTGGGAAGACGATCATTTTAAATACCGTTATATTTTTAGTTACATGTTTTGTAAAATTGTGCAGTAATTCAATATTGATTTGAAGCTTTACTCTTTGGTTCTTTCGGTAAAGTCATGTAGGCAGATCTATTATGTATTTCTCTATCTACGTGACTTTACCGAAAGAACCAAAGAGTATGTGCAGTAATTTACATTAAATATGTGTAAGTCAAATAGATTTCCTGCTAGGAGTGGAGACTTCCTGTATGAACTGGCTCAATGGCTTGTTCTTAATTATGAATTACTTCTGTTGCAGTTAATTGGATGCATCATTGGGAAACAAGGCTCAAAGATCAATGAGATTCGTCAAATGTCTGGTGCTCAGATTAAGATAGCCAATGCCATTGAGGGATCTACTGATCGGCAGGTCATCATTACGGGATCCTCAGCCAACATAAGTCTGGCTCAGTACCTCATTAATGCAAGGTAAGTTTGTATCATTGTTTTACAAATTAACATTGAATGTAGTTGATTAATAATCCCTTTGAAGTATGTGTTTTTAACCAATATGAAGGAGTGTAATTGAATGGAAATTCTTCACTATAATTGCAAAATTTAACTTGCCTGATTTAATCCACAGTCGTCCTGGTATCTTCCTAGTATCACATGTAGAGATGTCCCCTGTTGTTTGATGGTTCCCTGTGATGTGCACGCCCCACTTCTCATTTAGCAGCTTGAGATAAGCCTGCAAGTTTTATGTTATGTAAATCCATATTGTACTGTACATTGTATTGTGCAGTGCAACCTGAAGCCAGACTTGGGTAAGCCAGACTTTGGGCCAATACAGAAAGGCTGCTGAAATCAATATACATTTCAATGACGTAATAAAAACATTCACCAAACCATGGGTAAAATCGCAAATTAAGTTATGTACAGTAGGACATATTGAAAATCTGTGCCAACCTTGTGTATTACGTTTTTTTTGCACTTAAAAGCATTATGAAGTTCAAGACGATATTCCTGACCATGAAATGCAATTGATGAGCATTTGTGTTCGAGAAATTCTAAAGCTAAATACTTGCACCACACTTACACAATCCAGTTTTCACAAACTATCTTCTGATGTTGCTGTAACTGATTGGCGAGATCGTGTCCTCTTGTCGGAATCCCCTTTTAACGTGTTTGTTGGTACTTGATGTCGTCTTCGTGGGTCTTTGTAATGACCTTAATGTAGTTACTTTAAATATTGTTTGAGGCCTTGGTTTCTGAAAACTTGGATAACTGCATATCTTTCTACTTAGTCTTTTCCCAAACCTTGTTAATAGTACCTATGTGGTCGATGGTAGAGAAACCTTTCCTAAATTCTGCTTGTTCCCATGTACATTTTTCTTTTTTTTAGTTCCCCACTTTATGCTGCTGGATTTCAGCACAGAATGCCATACCACTGAGCGGCATACCGCCTAACGTCATACCACCAGTTGGCATACTGCCATGCGTCATACCACTGAGTGTCATACCACTGACCAGAGTGCAACCATTTGGCACGTTGAGCACCATCTTGGTGCCACTGATGCTCTTGCTTGTTTTTTCACATCACCCTAACCCACGGCCCCTCCTGCATTTTCCCACAAGCCTCTTAATAATAGCTGTTAGTTTGATTTGGTGAGCAGGCCTGTGGCTAGGAGGCCTGTTGCTGCCCCCTTCCATCACACACCCTCTTGTTCATTCTTAACTAAAGATTTTAAGATCATCCAGAAGGCTGCTGTTAAGCTCCTCAAGTGAAACGTCGGAGTGTTTTATTACCCTAATTTTCAAACCTCCCAATGGACGAGCTGCAGTACATTTGAGGATTATCTTCCAGTTCAAGATTGTTGTTTTCATGCCCCTTACTACCTTGAACATTTTTTATGTAGTAATCATGCTCCATTTGCTCTGCACTTGTACCATTCTTTCTGCTGCTGCTTCATATATTCTCACCTCGTAATTTGCCTGTTAACTAGCACAACTCTCTATGGTACATGTCCCTCCATAGTCTCTTGTATGTTTACAGTCCTTCCAGTTCTTACTCATTTTAATGCAAGTTGTCAATTTAAATAATGCAGTTTTGAAATTGCCAATTTTGATGAGACCGCATCCATTTTAGTAGGGTAGGTTAGGATGGTGATGAATACATCTTGTTGTTACCCGTGGTACACCATGGCAGAGGGAGTAGAGTCAAGGATGTCGTGGAATAAGGGAAAGTAATGGGAAAGGGAGGAAATGCTGGGATGGAAGTCCCCAAGACGGACAAAGAGTGCACGGCTCAGGATGAGCAGAGGGGGAGGAGGAATGACGAAGCCAATGCCAGGGATGGGAGGGTGAGGGGGAAGGATCAAGTGGAAGTGAGTTGGATGGAGCAGCCCCTGTTCTCACAGCGGGTGGGGAGAGGAGGGGCTCAGAATGGGCGTGGCCACACTTAAGTCACGTGATTTATGGGAGGCTTGAGCTGATTTAGATACATGGATGTAAAATGCACGTATTTAATGAGAATCATTTGATCACTCGTTGAAGCTTCTACATCATTGATGGTGGGATGCTTGTTGAACATTTCCTCTCAAGCCTTTGCCACGCTACTGTAGGTATCGGCAAGAGTTGAATCTATATTTTTCTATTGTATTTGATATTGTATTTTATTTATGGCCATCCTGCAACGGTACAGATATTGTACAGTACAAGATCTTAGTTACAATCAAAGTTACATAGATCACGATACAACAAGCCAGTGTCGGTATATGTTTGACACGTTACAGGAATATCGGAAACCGGTCGAAAATGTTAAAAATACAAAGCGTGAATACATTCACAGAGGAACTCCCATCGTGATGTATTTGTTTTCAGAGAGCATGTTTTCAACTAAAACAACGTGCTTTTTCTCAGAAAGATAGCTACTGAACCAGTCAATTGTATGCCCAAAGAGTTGGATAATTACACCTTGTCTTCATACTTATATACCAAATGTATAAATAGGAACACTAGGCAATATTACCTCATGTGTATAACTTAATATTTAGTCGGCCAAATCTGATAAATTACTGGCAAATTACTTGAAAGTGAATACCACATCGTGCCATCACCCCCTACTGGCAAACTGAGATGTCAATGTTCTGGCTGGTGCTGTGTCGACCTCGCGCCACACAGGAACCGCTGCCTGGTGGGAGGGGGGGGGGGGTCCTTTGACTCGACTGCAACAGGGCATTGACATTGTTAAGATGAGATGTGGTGTAGGGTCGTGTTGAGTGTTGCTGAGGCATTTAAGCAAGCAGTATGTACATAAAAAATCCTCCATCTAGATGTGTTATTTTTATCTCTCAGTGGATGTGGATTCTTTTCAGTTACCAACAAGAGACAAACAATGTAATACGTCTATTTCCAATTTGAGATGTATATGACTACTTAATAATTTGTACTTATTATTTGCGGTATTTAGGGTTTATTTTATATTGATAATAAATTATGTACTTGACATTCTATTTTTATTTTGCCCGCTTATACTGGATATTTCTTATGTTGTAATACATATCAACCTAAGTGCAGCAGTATTAGTCTTGTGATTTGAGCATTTGGCAAGTGTTTTTGTGCTTCTGCTGATACGTTTTGGCAAGGCAAACTGTACTTGCGTGTTTGCTACCTTTGTGATAATGGAGTACTGTGACACAGGTGGTCCCATGTTATTTACTCGATATCATGTCTTGTTTTTCCTGCAGCCTGGAATTGGCTATTCCTCCTTCTCCCATTACCACCGCCCCTGTGTCCAGCCAACTGAACAGCGCCCTTCCTACCCCCAGCCCAGTGGAGTCTCTCCTTGCTGTCACCTCCATCCCACCCTCCACCCCTCTCTCTGCTGCTGCTACTCCCAGCCCCCCGCTGTTGCTGCCTGTAGCAGGCCTTGTAGACACACTTTCACTCCCAACGATTCAGCCCTGCCAGGCAGGAAGCGATCACGCCTCCAATGCAAGTGGGGAAGGTCAATCAAATAAGTTCCTTGCTAACATGAACATAAAAAGTGAACACCGCTATAAGCCTTATTAACGACTGCACAACCCTCATTTGACAGTGATGAGCATTAATTTGGATATAAGTGTGTTTATTTGATACAATTAATTATTCCTCGACAAGGACATGTGCATTGTAAACTACATGTGTTCGTAGCAGACTCGAATCGAGCCTTTTGTATTTTTGATACTGTAGGTAAATTCCCTTTTTCCCGGATGTTTCAATATATCAACAGTGGATACAAATGTGGAAGTTTAACATTTAAATATAACATTTAAATAAAATCATTTTATATTTAATGATGCTGCAGATGCTTTGCTTCCACTATTATAATGTTGTGATAATAGGAATGTGAAAAGAAAAGCTGTACAATCACTCATCTTGCATATTTTTACGTTAAATTACATGGTGCATTGTTGGCAAGTAGAACACGTTTGATGTATTTGGAAACAAAAATTGTCACCATTATTGTGGAAATAATGTATAAGCAATCTTAAATATGAGGTAGTTTGTTTGAGATCATACAAGTCCTATTTTAAAGTATCTTGCACTATGTGGTGGCCAATTGAAAAGTATCATCCGCTCAATCTTGTGTCGGCTAAAACAGCACCACCAACAATCAGGTCTTTATAAAATCTAACATGTTAGCAATGGGCAGAGCATATTCTCACCCATAGTTAATCTGGACATCTGTGAAAAAGAGCTTTATAGTTAATCGGATTCTTCCAGTATAAATATTCTGATTATTTTTGAAAAAAGGTCATTCATTATTTTAATGTGCTGGAGTTGCTTTACGTCTAAAGGAAAATACTGTATGGTAGTGGCATGTGTGTTGCATGTTTCATTGTAACCTTAAACCAAGACTTTCCTTTGGGTGTTGGTGATATGCTTAAACGTACATTTATTACTTACGTCTCGTACATAATCTTACCGGTACTGCATCTCAGTAATTTAAAGCACAACTAAACTCTGTTGTGCTTTTTTGCATGGCCAGCCATATGTTAATTGGCAGCTGCATTTTCTTTGGTTGTTGTATGAGAAGATTAAAAATGTAAGACCACTGTTCTAGTATTCTGTTGTCTTAACATGAAGCAGTATGCAAAGTTTAATTAATCTGTAATTTCATGTACCATGTCTGTGTAAATTCACAAATGGTTCATTCAGTACTTTAGGATTAACATAATTTGTACTCCCGTAAATAATATTAATTCATGCAACGTTTTAGGATATTTAAGCATGCATTTTTCACCATTGTCTTTTGACTATCGTCTTACCCAACATATCAAGTTTTCAAAAATATTGTTGCACTTCAATAATAGACAATTGTGTTTGTGGAAAGCAATTCAACAGCACTTAACAGGATTCAGCCTGCTGATGAGACTCACAGTTGATAACAGTCTGTTTGCTTACTTGGATAAAACATTACATATTCCTGCCAAGGCGTTCAACAATGTTGTCACCACGGATAAGCTACTCCGCTGAAACATGACAGCAGTGTAGTCCTGGACAGGAAGTGCTGTGGGTTATGCTTTCATGTCAGAATAACCCTTTGTAGGTCCTCATGAGAATATCCCTCTTGGAAACCCACCAGAAAACAATAGCTGTTGCACTTGGCAGTGTAATATTGTGACTCATTTGGGTTTTTCCAGACTAACAGAATGCCAACAAACTGATAAAAGATACTATAAGTATGGGATACTATAATCCCCAGGACTGGCATGGGCTCAAATTGACCTTGCTTTCATGTGAACAATCAAAGACTATACATGCTTGTGGCCTGTTATTAAAGACATGCTTCAGATTTAAATGTTCAAATCTTATTAACTCTTGAAATTTTCTAAAGTATTCAGAGTTTATGTTGAGACATCTGTAATATAAGACTGACAATCATCCTCAGATCCAAGATTCCTACACTACCCTGCCAGTTATCAAGTGTGAACAACTGGTCTTTTTATTTGAATAGTTTGAGAATTTTTTCAATTATGTTGTGACAACGACTGAGGGCCACAAATCTGAACTGTGACTCCTGACTGATATTTGAAACTTTGCGATTTTACATTCATGCTTTTTCCATGGCGTCAGTTATCTGGATTATAAAACCAAGAAATTACTATTTCATAACAAATACTATATTTTTTTATATGCTATGAAGAGCCATTGCCCATTTATGTTTATATTCAAGACCACGATGTTATTAATTAATGTGTTGCATTCTTTTCAACAAAACATCTTAGTTTAATTTATATAGTGCCTTGATCAATGCGCTGAACAAAGAATTTGCTATTTGTACAGCAGAATAGTGTGATGAGATGAGTTGATGAGAAGGATGGTAGTACATGGTGGACAATGATGTGTGAAATAAGCAATGATGAAAGTGACGATGAGTGGTTACTGATGAGCGAGTGTGAATGGGTAAGGAAGTTGGGAAGAGGGATTGAGTCAGTGATGGGGAAGAGGAGTTTGGGAAGAATGAAAAGTGGAGAGTGAAGCGGATTGTTTGGCATGTAGGGCAACTTTTTCCAGTATAAGGAGGCCAGAAGTCAGAGAAAACTGAAGGGTGATTGGGCACAAAGAGGACGGGGAACAGGCAGAGACAGGTGGGATTGTGAACGCAGAGGGCGAGAAGGAGCTTAGAATGAGATGAGGGAAGCAAGTTACGTTGGGGCGAGATCATAGCCAGATTTGTAAACTAGGGTGAGGAATTTGAAAGGCACCGATAATAGATTGGAAGCCATTGTTGCTGGATGAGAAGTGAGGTGTGAGAGTGGTAGGGGAGATTGAAGATGATCCAGGCAGCGGCAGTTTGCATTTGTTGGAGTGGTTTAAATGCATATGAGCAAAGACTGAGCATAAGAGAGTTGCAGTAATCGAGTTGAGTGAAGATGAGGGAGTACTTTTTGTTGATCAGAGGGGGCTGACTTTAAAAATGTTGAAGAGGTGAAAGTGACAGGAATGGGTCGTGGCAGATATGTGGTCAGAGAGAGAGAGAGAGGAGTCAAAGATGATGCCAAGATTATGGGCAGATGAGCCGAGGGTAAAATAGAAAGGGGAGAAAGATAGGGCAGGGAGGAGGGGAATGTGAAGCAGGGAAGAAAATAATTTGGGTTTTGGAAGGATTGATAGGAAGAAAGTCCTGGGACATCAAAGATTGGATGGCGATCAGGCAGCTAGAAATGTGAGAAGCAAGGTCAGCAGTGAAAGAGGAGAATAAGAAGAACATTTGAGTGTCGTCGGCAAAGAAATGATGAGGAAGGTTGAACAATGAGATGAGGGATTCGAGAGGAGAGATGTCGAGAGAAAGAAGTAGGTGACAACCTTGGGGACAGTGACGGGATGGGGGAGAAGTGACGTGGTTGGATGAGACTGCTGAGGTGCTTGAGGAGCGATAAGACTGAAACCAGGAAAGAGGGACACCTGAGATTCCGAGAGAGGAAAGGGTCTAGTAGGATGGTCAACTGCATTTAAGGCTGCAGTAAGGTCGATTCGAATGAAAACGAAGAAAGACCGGCGTGCACAGAGTTCGACAAATGTTTCTGTACTGCGAGTAGGGCTGTTTCAGTGGAATTGAAGGGACGGAACCCGGATTGGAATTGTGGGTAATAAAGAGTGAGAGAAAATGTACTGATTGAGGCATGAGCGGATCAGGCGTTCAAGTAGTTAAAGAAGAAAGGGAGAAGATACGGGAGGAATTGAATAGGCAAACAAGGTAGGGGAGAATCAGAGGGAGGAGATGGGGTATGAAGGAGGAGGAGATAAGGTCAAGTGGATAGGAAGTAGGGTGGAGATGTTGAAGTAAAGGATGAGGAAGTAAAGTCGGATTGAGGTGCATGTGTGGAAAAAGATTGACCGTGAGAAATGGAGAAGGAAAGGAGGTACAGATGGAGTCCATTTTAGATGTCAAAAAGTTAGCAAAATCTTTGGTAGAAGGGACAAGATAGAGATAACTGGAGGAGAGTTGTGGAGGAAATTGTTGGGAGTTGAAAAGAGTTGACGGGGATGAGGGGCAACAGAAGAGATGAGGGCCAGAAAATAATCTTTGCTTTGTCCAAGTCGGATAAGAAGTGGAATGACATGAAGTCAGATTGTTGGTTGAGGGAGACGATTTGTGAAACCTTTTCAGCTTTGTGCAAGAGGGATTCGTTTTGACTGGAGGAGGAGATTGATCCAGAGTTGAGGCTTGCGTGAAGGGGACCGAACGCGAAGGGGGGGAGCCAGGGAGTTGAGGAAGGAGTGCATTAGAGAGGGTAGTGGATGCTGAATTAGGATGAAGGAAGCTGAAATCAGATATAGCAGGTAGGAGAGAGGAAATGCTGGAGATGAAATAACTTGTTGAGAGGTAGAGTGGAGATTGACGGAGGATTGGATGGGCAGGGGGATAGGGGTGGAGAGAGTTGGTGAGGGAAAGGAAGGAGGGATCAGGGGGGGGATGCTTAAAAACGGAGGTGAAACTGAGGCCAAGAATATTACCAGAGGAATGAGTCGTGGAAGGAGTGACAAAGATAAAGGGGATGGATGCAATAGAGGGAGTGCTGAGATTAAGATTAAAATCACTCATGAGCATTGACTTAAGAATTTTTATTTTTTTTCATGAGATATTGGGACATCAATTATGTGAATATGAACCAACATGACGTTTTTTTTTACTAAAAATAAATCAGCAAATAAATATAATTGATATTTCAAATGTACGTTTTTACATAAACAACTCACAAATTACGAGTACGTTTGAGCAAAATAGTAAAATGACTCAACAGTGCAATGTACGCATTTACATCAGGTAACAATTGTCATGACTGAAAACTGTACACTGATTTTAAATAAGAAATCACTTCATTAAAATGTGCACATTTCATCCAATATTCATCTTCATTGTAATACCCTGCAGTAACAAAATGACAGATTTGGAAAATTCTGATATAAATGCAACTCCGATTTTTCTGTCAATTATACTAGAGGTGCTTCATGCACACAGCCATTTGATTTCTGGACATGTTTGACACCAGGGCAATACAAATTTTGTAAAGGGAAGTACAACGTTGCTTAATAACCTGATCACAATCTGCAGATGACGGATTTCCAAACACGTTCAAACTGACCATTTAAAAAGCATGGTTACGTTTTTGTAGTCATTGGTGATAGAGCTGTTTATATAATAGTGCAATATTCGCCTTCAGTCTATGTTCATGTTTCTCTAGCTCACTTTTACTTTGGCGTTTAATAGGAAATGTTTTTGACCTTGATTATTTTTGTTGCTCTGCTCTAATTTCCGGTTGTTTGGCTCTGATATATATTTGTCATTGTTGTACTTTTGTTTATTACATAATTTTGGTGACCCTTGTCATATGCAAATGGTCTCTTGAGTTCTTACTTGATGAAACAGGATACATTAAAACAACTAAAACAATCCTAGCCTGCAATGCACTTATGTTTTGAAGAACTGTATAATCACTTTTTCCAGCTTGGACATTGTGTCAAGTTTAGACTTAACTTTCGTGACTGCAAGAATTAATATTGTTGGTTCCTTTTCTTTCCACCTGAAGAAGACCGCTTGTGTTGCGATCGAAACGTCGTGGGTTTTTTGCTTTTTTACATTTTTGGTTTTCTATCTACGTGACTTTACCGAAAGAACCAAGACTATGAATTGTGTCAAGTGTGTTGCCTGAAGTGTCTGCTCTGAATTATTGTTGCAGGCTAACGTCCGAGGTGTCTGGCATGGGGAATGTGTGAGAGAGACTCCCCCCACACCGAGGGCTCCGCAGCTGCTGTCCATGGCCCGGGGCCCCTCCCTGACCGTCCTACACCTCGTCCTCGGTTCTCCAGCAAATAGATGTGTTTGTGTGGTTATGTACCAACAGACCTAGCTTTTCTTAATGTTTTTTTTGTATACCAGCATTTGATTTTGTGATCAGAATGCTAAATATATAAGCATATATATGTAGTGGAATTATTTGATTTAAAACTAGAAAACAAATAAAAACCATAAAATGAACACTATAAAGTGGCAGTGGTGCAGGATTTAAGATGTGTTGTGTATTTTAAAGGTCTAGTTTTTTCGTTTGCCATGAAGTGATGGCATCGGTTTTTTAAAGTTGCCTGTGGTGACTGGGCTCAATGTGTGTACATTCAATTTTCTCTTCACTCGGGCGATGTAGGAGACGGTCACAACAAGTGGGAGTTCCTCCCAGTTGATCCCAACTCCCTGCAGATGGGTGGCCAAATGGCAAAGGCAGATGTGGCAGCAGCAGCAGCAGAGGTGTATGGCTCTGGCTGATTTGTAATGGTACTGTGGGAAATACTTTTCTACTGTGCCAGTAGCTAGAAGCAGATACACTGGTAGGCATCGAATATTACTTTTGGAATATCCTGGCAAATGCCTCAATTAGCTCATTTGCCAGATCCAACAATCAAAGTCGAATTGTAATGTGAATTTACTTCATGAACTGACCCATCCAGCCCACACCTCCAGCACATATCTTCCACCACACCCTGCTACAATCGCCACACGACCACTCCTCACCACACACCCTGCCAATCAACCAAATCACCCTGCCCCTTCCCCTTGAGTTGCCTGATGTCTCTATGCGTTCTGTGTATGTATTCTCTCCGTCTCTATGTCCATCCCTTTACCCGTGTGTGTACCTATGTCTATGTATCTGTCTATCTGCCTGCCCTCTGTGCCTCTGTGTGTGTGTGTGTCTATATGTTTGTTTGCCTTCATCACTTCTCTGTCCCTGTGTGAAAACACTCGTGTACACTCTCCCGTGCCATGATCCGGGCAGGTTCGCTCCTCGCACAGCTCCACCTCTGCACCCCCCACATCTGCCCCCCCCCCACTCCATTTACCCTTCCTCACACTTCGTTCCATAAGTAGAATGGGGGTAGTCACGAGACGATCATTGCTCAAAACCATGAACATTTGGTGTCGCATTTCTCTCAGTTTTTCGCCGACCGCTTCGGAACAGTGAAGCACATCTGAGTGCATCTCATTTAAAGTGTATATTGTATGTGACATCTTCTCGGTGACTGATGGATCACCCACCGTCTTGTGCATGCATCAGTTTGTAGAACGTGCAATATACAGCCTGTGAGAGGCCTACTTCTGGTTTCAAATGCAAGACAAGAGTGGTAAAGAAAAACTATAATTAAATTCCCGATTTTTCCATGCATAAAGGTTACAGCAAGTCCCGCACCTCCGATTATTGTTGTTGGCTATGTACAGTGCGAAAGAAGTTCAGCATACATACAAGTGAAATGTTGAGGGACGGACATTGCACGTCTCTTCACAACTAGATTTTATTTAATTTCCGGAGTGTAACCCACTTGCAAACTTCTACCCAATACATCTTATATTCGTATTTGTTGGCTGTTCCATTATTTACTGTTGATGTATACTTTCTGCCATTTCCGCAACCTACTTGGATGTATGCTTCATCCTGGTATTCTCTGGCAATGTTGCGTCCCTGCTGGTTGTCTGCTACCTGGTCGACTGCTCCGCTGTTGGTAGAAATCGTTGCGACTGCTTGTGCTGTGGATTTCCCATGGCTGCATAACTGTAGTGCCCACGCGCCGACCTCTGGGAGTGGCCTCTGTCTGCGCTGCTCCAACTCTTAGCTTATGGGCCAATGGTCTGCAGTTGGGTTTCTGCACACACGAGGGGCTGGACAGCAAAGGAAATTGGCGCTGTTCTAGCAGCCAAACATTCAAGAAACATCATATGGCATGCATGCCATTGGGCCACATACAAAGTGCACAACTTGGAATGACTGCAATATGGTCAGGGGAGTGGATGCAGGATGCTAATTGTACAGGACAGCCTACCTGCTGTATAACAGATGCAGGCTACCATACTTGTTAATTCAAAAGTGATGCTGATCTTTTTCCAAGACCACTTAAATTACACGATGCAGGTTATTGTTGTGATTTTTACCCAGGAAAGCCCGAGTCTTATGACTCTTTCATGAGGGTCCTGACAAGTGTTCACGGCAGAGGCAATGATTGCTATGTATAATTCCAACCAAGTAGTTTGCGTGTCATTTTTCACATTGTTGAATATGGACAATGATGCTCGTACACAATGTCCTATTCTTGTGAATGACCTCCAAGGATCTTCAACGTCAACTGAAGCAGGCTGCTCGTATGTTTACAGTACCACTTGGCCATTTCACCACCCAAGCTTACCAGGCTTACAAATCCTCGTGGATGCAAACTTAAATGGATACATTATGGACGAACTCTTATTATACCCTTCTACGTGTGCAACACGCATTTGTAATAATTTTAAATGTATGGGATTGCATCCCCCAAATCAGGGTGGATATGTGGCATTTCCTAACAAAATGTGTAGGCTTCAGTGGCTCGTGTGAAGTAATTCAAAACACAAGTTTACATCAGAAAAGTAAAAATTGTATTGCAAATGCCATGGACTTTAAAACTTGGCGACATGCATGTTTCAGGGGTACATTGTCCCTTAAAAATGAGTTTAAATTAATGTAGTTCATGAGGTTCCTTGAACTTTTAAGTATGGCAACACAAATTAACATGCACAATTTTATGGCTGTTTTGAACAAATATATTTCAGGGACTCGTGCTCTCTAGCTCGCGAGAGAGCGTTTGTGTTGATGCAGGAACAGTCCATGGCCAGCAATGGTGGAGCAAGAGAAAGCATCTGGATTCCAATCTTACATCCCACTCGTATCTTTGTCCCACGGTCTTCTCTTCCGCTGGTGCAGTCAAGTGTTGAGCCGCAGTTATTCATTTACTCGTCTTTTCAAGGGTAGTTTAATACCCGCAGCCCTGAAGGAAATGTGGCTCCCCTTCCCTTATCACTTTCCAAGATTAAGCCTTGGAGGACGCTGATGTGGGAAGTTGTGAGATAAACAACCTGAGCATCACTATGGGTATTCACTGAACTAGGGTGTAGTAGTTGGAGAAAAGTTCTTCTCCGGAAAGGATCTTTCGTAGGGACACCAATACTACACAACGCAGAGGCCTGTTAAAAAAACAACAGGACAAGCACATGTAAGAGTTTGCAAACTACACACACGAGTTACCTGCCTTGATGGCTCGCAAGACTGGTGTAAAGGTCCAATAGACAGCAGCCGTACACTTGTTAATCGTCATGCACGTGTTGCCCAGCAATTAGCGACGTGTACTCACTCACTGGCACGTGTGGTCATTAGGCATTTACCTCTCGATGTCGTGGCTGTAGGGCACGTTGGGAAGGAACCGGCGCAGGTTCAAGGGAAATGCTGGAGGCACATCAAACTCCTGGTAGCACACATTCGCTTCCTTTTCTGCCAGATGTGAACAAAAACACCCACAAATCTGCTTTTAAAATTAAAGTCCAGTGACACAATGGGAGAGGTGTGACAGCACAGATAAGACAGGCAGCACATATAAGACTGGCAGTGCAAGAGGTCTGAGTGGATGTGGCCTTGCCTCCCCATCATGTAGAGGCAAGACGTATAGTTTACTTGCTAAATTGCTGTTCTAAATAAAACCAAGTACAGTACGTGGTTGGTAAACTGTATGGGGGCACTTGCAATAGATACCATTTGAGCAGTTGTTGATGTACTGGCCAATGCTGAGTGGATTTATGGGCTGGGGAGTGAGCCACGTGACATCACTCAGGGCGTGTGGCCCCAGCCTGTCCCGCCCACTACAAGACCTACACACACAGCACCACACACACCCAGCATTACAAAAACACGGACAAAGATCCCCCATATAGTCTACACATGTCGTTAGGGGAAGTGCTGTTAGCGAGCTCCCAGCATTACACAATGATCCCCCTATAACCTGAATTACTGTTGGGGCAATTTGTGTTCGTGAGCAGTTATGAAAGAAGGCCAGCACGGCATAGTCGGGACAAGTATGGCCAGCACCACACCTGTCGACCTCGGAGAGGTCCAGGATTGGTTCAGCTTATCGTCACTGGTGTTGGCAGTGAGCAGCAATTGAACTCAGGTCGCCAGGTTTGTAACCATGTGCGCTCACCACTCCACTTCTCGTTACACAGCACCACACGGCCACAGACACAACAGTACCCAATGATAATTTATGAAACCAATATATTGTTGAATCTTGATTTTAAGCTTTCGTGACTGCAGGAATTCATACTCTTTGGTTCTTTCGGTGAAGTCACGTAGATATAAAAATAAATAGTAGATCACGACGTTAAGATCGCAATACAAGCGATCGTCTTCAGGTGAAAAAAATTAACCCGTAAAAACAAAGTTTTTCACTATAAATTATTTTGATGCGTGGCGGCTAGAGTCCTCTCGTCCTCTGGCTTGAGATGGCTGCCACCTATGGGTCAGATGATTGCCTGCCACCATTAAGCAATTGGTAATTAAATATAATTTTTTTCTCCTAAAAAGTGTAAAGTTATGGAAAAAAAATTTCACGAAAATAAATTGTCACGCACAACGAGTCTGTGTGCAAAATGTCAGCTCGATTGGATCACGGGAAGTGGGTTAAAAAACGACCGAAAGATTTGCACGGTCGTAAGCGCGCAAGCAAGTGAACTTAATATAAAGGATTTAAAAATACCGCAGGCGGACTGCTGAGGCAGGAAGAAATGTAGCGAGAGAGCTGCTGCAGACAAAGGTTATACTGGTAGGAACCTGGTTATGCCAGCCCACGGGATTATTGTGTCCGTCCGTCGTCCATCCAAAAATGGGAGGGGTGGGGCTGGGTGGAGAGGGGAGGGGCTGGGTGGGGAGGGTGGTGCTGGTCACTCCGTGGTGCCCTTATAAAACTCAACGTTTAACCTACTCACGCCGGCTTGTGCCCGCCCTCACAGTCGGGCATTTTTGCAGAATACACCGCGCCGCCGTTGACCCTGGCCATTGACCGAACAACCCAACGTTCCTACCAGCTCCCTCCGCAGGAATGTGTTTTACGTTTGAGATGGGTACAACCCAAGGGTAAGTGGGCCGGGCTAGAGATGGAATTTGCAAGTAAATGTAAGATCGCAGAGCTAGGCATACCTCGGCTAATCAGAGGGGGGAGGGGGTTGGGGGTGAAATTCAGAGGGAACAGGGTGAGAGAGGGAAAAAAAGAAAAAAAAAAGTTCAAACTTAGAAATGTAATGCAACTCAGAGAGTCGGCCTGAAGACGAGTGCTTGTGTTGCGATCGAAACGTCGTGATCTATTATTTATTTTTCTATCTACGTGACTTTAACGAAAGAACCAAAGAGTATGAATTCCTGAGTCACGGAAGCTTCAAGTCAAAATTGATCCGCCTCTACGTGGAGGTTTTCCACACAACTCAGACGTGACTTCAACCGAGAAGATGGATGCAAATGTATCAATCTTTGGAAAGACGTTGATCAACCAGGTAAAGTGTTAACTGTTGTTGGCCGACTCTCTGAGTTGCATTACATTTCTAAGTTTGCTAAGTTTGATCTGGTTTTTTTTCTCTCGCCCTGTTCCTTCTTTGAATTTCACCCCCCACCCTCTCGTCGGTTACGACAGCCCCTCCCCTCCCTCCCCCCTCTGATTAGCTGAGGTATGCCTCGCTCTGCGATTTTACATTTACTTGCAAATTCCATCTCTAGCCCCGTCCACTTACCCTTGGGTTGTACCCACCTCAAACGTATACAGTAAAAACTTTGACTGCAGCAGCTCTCTCGCTACATTTCTTCCTGCCTCAGCAGTCCCCCTGCTGTATTTTTTCACTTGAAGACGATTGCATGTGTTGCGATCGAAACGTCGTGATCTAGTATTTATTTTCTCTCTACATGACTTTACCGAAAGAACCAAAGAGTATAATATATTGTTGGTTATGGTGAGCTTCACATGACCCGTATTTAATAGTGGTAAGTGCACCACCCCTCGTGAGAGGGTGGCACTTTGTAGGCCCGTGTAGCGCTGTGAATTGGCGCCATGGAACTTAATCCCAGGATTAGCCACGCGCTGGTGCACGGGCCAGCTGGACACCTGTAGACGATCCGGGAGAGGCCGCGGTCACGGCCATCCACCAGCACGCCGTCCAGGCAGCAGAACATAAATGGGTTGCCCAGCGACTGGAACAGCACCGGCTCAAACTTCTGATACACTGTGCCTGTCATGCACAGGGACAATTTTCACATCATTTGGCCGCAATAATATGGGATTTTTCAACCAAATGAAATTATACTGATAAACAAACATAATTATACATGACTTTTGTAGCTATTCATTTGGGATATATATCCTACCTTAAGTTGTTAGCGAATATGGAAGTGAACAGGTCGAAATGGTTTTGAAATCCCACTGAAGAAGTGGTCAAGTGACATACATAACATGGGAAGTGTAATGATGAATATTCAAAGTTGTTAAATTATGATGAAAATTTTTATTAATTGAATGTGGGAAGTTACGTTTATTTTCGTGTAACCAGCTGAGAACTCAAAATTAGACAACGCACATCAATGAAGCAAACAAATTAATACAAAAACAACCAAGTAGAAAGTAGAGCAAATGCACCCACATTGCAGAATACATTTAAAACAGCACGCAAACAAAACATTTATTTAAACAATTTCAGCAACGAAAGCTGGCTCGGACAAAAAACGTAAAGATTATAGTGAAATGTAAAAGTGGTTGCGTCAGTGCCCTTGCACCTGGGTAGAGGCAGACGAGGGCGTGGGCGGGGACGGCGCCTCTCGTGACGAACACTCCGGTACCCGCCCCGGGAACGGAGCTCGCAGCGCGCTCCACGGCAAAGCCCAGAGAGGCGCGCATCACGTCCACGGGCCTCCCCGCTTCCCCTGACGACACAGAGTGCCCACGCCACTTTACTCTCTCCTCACGGCACGCAGTGCTCAACATCATTCACGACAATTCCAAATAAATTGAACAAAGACTGAAACGTAAGCCAAGAAGCATGGGGCGCTGCATTTGGGTATTATATTTGTCCCAAAAACACTCCATCTTTTTTCCCTCGTTTGGATCTCAATCCGATAGCAATATTCACTGTAGTGCGAATAAATAAAAGTCAAAGTAAACCCCTTAGTCAATCCACTGCTTTATGAAAGCCTCCTACACACTTTTCGGTCATGGGCGTTGCTTGACAATACTTTACCAGCAACTCGCGCAAACAAGGGGTATGATTACAACAATTGTACGAAACTGAGTACCGTAAATTACGACTATAATGAGACAAGAAATGTCTGTGTGTAACGCGCGTGACGTCACTCCACATGCCCCCCCCCCCAGTCATTAATATTCATGAGCGGGTGCATTTTTACACTCGTGCAGGTCGAGCGGAATTTTTTTCGCAAATTCGCTTTAAGTTTGACGTTTCTTTATTGAAAGTGAATCTAATAAATAATTCTACGCAGCAACAAAATGGATTCGGTGTCTTTATTTACTTCTTCAGCACTTGAGACAAAAGGTAAGTCTAATTTATGCTTCTACATTATGGTAAAACAGACATTTCTCGGTGATTTTCCAGATATTGTATTGCAATCCAATTTATTTCAACCCCAGCGACCGAAAGCAGAAAAGAATAAAGTATCAAAACAGTGAATTTGAACAAATTGAAGTATATCTATGTGCTTTTATGACAGTTTTGGGCAAGAATCACTGCCATTAATACATTGCGACAACAAAATGCGGTGAAGTGTTTGATGACACACTTTCGTGCAAGATTCACTGCCATTAAATGTACACAATATACAATTATACTCCGGACAATGTTTTCGTAAATATTACAGCTTCCGTCCGAGGACGGGCAAACAAGCTAGTAAAGGAATATTCCGAGCTATGCACGTACTATTCAGGGCCTGGAGAAGTAATAGCAGCTGTGCTGCCACCTCGCCATGGCCCAGCTGCTCCCCGTCACCTCGTGCACACACCACACGCAGCGTCCTGTTCTCTCTCACACACACACACGTGTTCACTAAAGAGCAAGGGTGCATTGCCGATTTGTAATTACAATTTGGGTAAGATCGTATCAGTAAAATGTGTCGTAAACCCTCCTCCACCCGACCCAGTCACTAAATAAAGTTGTCACGTGAGTCGAACGTGCCCAGTGTGCGACTGCTCCAGCAGCACGGCCGGTGGGGGGAGCGGTCCACACGCACGTGACAACTGGTCGCGACATTTCGCTGGTAGTTACAGCCAGCATCAATGATCAATTATGATTGATATCGGCCGCGAAAGCCTACGTGTTACATTTAGGATTCCGTTTTAGCATGAACTAAGTATGATGCGTCGTTGTGGAGAATAAAAGTAACAATTAATGAATGGACAATATGCCTCCCCATTATTTGTCTCTCCCCATGAAAATGAAGTGTTGCTTGTATTATACCAATGATACTGACAATATGCACTCCCAGAAGGCCGTGTGGATGATGAGATGCGTAAAAACACGCAAATATAAGGAAGCGTATCATATGTGCATGTATTTGTAGTATGTCTATTTGAAACAAGCGCTGTGAATGAACACGCGCGTTCCCCGCTTGTGCTGTGTGGGCCACCGGTAGACGCGGAACTCCGGCAGATCCTGCAACTTGAGAGTTTAAATTCACTTTCTCGTCAGTGCACTGAGGTCCGCGAACACGCTTCTGGGGCTGACGGGGCCCGCCAGGGAGGTTGGGACCTCTGCAGTCGACGGCGCTGGGACCAGGAGCCAAACGTGATCCCGGATGCGGTGCTTGGTCACAAGCGGTGGGACCACGTCGAGTCAAACCCGCGTCACGGAGGACGTGGGGGGTTGTGGCTCTGTCGGTCTGACGTGGCCGCGCACGTGGCCTGCAAGCCAGCACCGAGGAGGCAGCAGCAGCAGCGAGGGTCGCTGGATCGCACTCAGACGTTGTCAAGCGCCCTTCCCGTGGCCGTCAAAGGAGCCATCACCCCTGACTCGCCACGAGGTGGCATACAGCCACAATGTGGACAGAGCTGGACACCTATTCCGTCTGCATGGGACGGTGTTGCCCCCCTCTCACGTGTGGGGTTTCCCCCCACATCTTAACACTCTTTAATTGGCTACACAACCTTGATATGGTGATGCCCGCAGAGCCAGGCCACACGTCGGCACAGGCTCCACCACCGCCGCCGCATGTCGCCTGTCTGCTCGTCTATGGCCCCTCCCGGCGCGAGTGAGCGGAGGCGGCGGCGGCGCGTTCCGAGTTGCCTGATGATGAAGATGATGAAGATGCACTGCGAGCACGAGACCCATGGGGGTGCTCAGGTGCGGGTCAAGGGGCAATGGCAGCGGTGCCAGTGGCCCAGAAGGCGATGGCGCGGACTGGTGATCTCGACACGGTGATGATGGTGATACCACAGCACACTGCATCGCCTGGGGAATAAGATATCGCTTGGAATGGGATCTCTATTAACTTGGACGGAGACACCTAATAAAGAGATACATTACGAGTCCGTGACGTTGAAGATGAGTTAAACATAAACTCGGGACGATGTATTTTAAACTTGACGTCACGGTGCAAATCCTGAATCCCGCAGCTGACGACGACTTGGCTCGCGGTCACGATGAGGAGGAGGAGGAGGCCTACGGCCGCGTTAGCCGCAAGTCCAGTCGTGTTGCAGCCTCGCACGTGGCAGGGTGACAGCCTCGCACGTGGCAGGGAGGCAGCCATGGCGCTGTGTGCTTGCGGCACTCGCCTCTGGTTTTTGAGAATATTGAGCCACATCCAAGGGACGAATCGGTACTTGTAGCTGCCCCACTTCATGGCGAGGGCGGCCCAGAGCCAGAGCTCACGGGCAGCGAGGACTCGTGACGACGCGAGGGTGCTGAGAGGCTGAGTGAGGCTGAGGGTGGTGTGAGGCTGACTGTAAGGCTGTGAGGCTGAGGGTGGTGTGACTACTGAGTGTGAGGCTGAGGGTGGTGTGAGGGTGGTGTGACTACTGAGGCTGAGTGAGGCTGAGGGTGGTGTGAGGGTGGTGTGACTACTGAGGCTGAGTGAGGCTGAGGGTGGTGTGAGGGTGGTGTGACTACTGAGGCTGTGAGGCTGTGGTGGTGTGACTACTGAGGCTGAGTGAGGCTGAGGGTGGTGTGAGGGTGGTGTGACTACTGAGGTTGTCCTCTGCTCCGAGTCTCAACCTCGCGGTGACATCGACTGAGATTCCCCGACTCCGCCGCGTCGATCCCGTGATTCGCTGATTGGATCGGCGATGACCGCGCCTCGTACGGTGACTCTGGAGTCTACGCAAGCTGCAGAATCCGCAAACCAGAGAGAGACAGCAAATCTGTGTCGCACATCTCTCATCATCGCCGTGATTAGCATCTCCGGGCGCGACGTGGTGCGAGAAGAAGCGAAACGCGCGAATCGATTCTGGGACCTGCCGCGCGATTCGATTCCCCCACGACGCGGCCGCGGTGAAGAGTGGACGAGGAGGAGGAGGGGAGCAGCGAGGCGCCATGACGAAGCCCAAGAGCAGCAAGAGGAAGATGGAGCGGGTGAAGGAGCCCGAGAGCTCCGCAGACTGCAAGGTGAGCGCGGGGCCGCGAGGGGCCCGGGGGCCGCGAGCAGCCCCCGGGGCCTCACCAGGGCCAAGCGCCCTCTAGGCGAGGTGGCGCCCGCCAGACACAATTTTATTTTTAAGTTTTATATTTTTAGTTTTATCATTTAAGTAGTTCGCCTGAAACCCCCTTGAGATGAACACATCTCGTTGCTACGGAGCATCTCGTTTGCAAGGGCGTCCAGGGTGTCTGGTGGCGCGTACATCATCGCGATCACAGCGCCGTGTGTGTGTAACATGACTGTACACAGTGTGTAACATGACTGTACACTGTGTGTAACATTACTGTACACAGTGTGTAACATGACTGTACCGCACGTATACACAGACAAAGATCCCCCGTGCAGCCCACACAGACTGTGGGGGCAAGTGGAGGCCGGCACGGCACACGAGGGCTTGGTGACCAGCACCACGCCCGGCCACATACACAGATTGCGTGTTCTCTCTCTGTCCCCACGGTCTGCACGAGTTTCCTCCGGGTTCTCCGGTTTCCTGCCATAGCTAAACGCGGACAGTGGCATTGGTAGAAAGAACATCCTTCCGACTGAGTTTTCTGGGTAAATAAGTACGTGAATTATATTTCCTGAATAGGGCTGGGGTGCTGAAACATCAACACGTGTCTCTCAGTGGCAGTAAAGACACGCCTGTTGCTGCTGCTGCCCACTGGTGTGGCGATGTTTATCTGCAGGGCTCCGGTGGCAGCCCTGCCCCGGTGTCTGGACTGGGGGTGCAACAGAGTTCGCGCCCTTCGCTGGTCTCCGACATACAAAGCATGATGTGAGCACACCCCTCGCACTGAGATGTCAGCTCACACCTCGCCATGGAGTCAACATTGGGGGGACCAAATCTCCCAGGGGCTCTGGGGGTCCCAACCCAGAAAGATATTCTCATTTCCTGCCTAAAATATAAAAAAAAATCACGAACACATGGGATGGACTTTTTATTTATTTGTTTACAATAATGTCGAATAGTGTATTGTATTACAATGCTCTGTTCATACTTTTTTTTTACCATTGTTTCATTATATGTAATTGCAGAGATTAGGGATTAATAAAGTACAACCATAACCACAATCATATAAACAGAAATCTATGCACTGATTTATATGAAGACAAGTCCAGATATTGTGGCCAAAGTTTATCAAATTGTTATTTTTTATTTACATAGCATAGTAATTCTTGTTTATAGCAATATATTGGGGGGGGCATTTTGAGCAATAGGTGTGTCTGTCAATAACTATAACAAGCTGTGCACTTCCACCTGCAGGTTTGCAATGGGGGATGTTCGCCGTCCTTTGCAGGAGTCGGCTGCACTCATTGAGGATGTTACTCACACACAACTCGCGCTAATGGTGAGTGGCATTTTACAAATCCAGACTAACCTTAATAAGTTAGTAAATATGTGAATAAGGCAAAGTATGACGGCGAATTGCACTTACACATTTACATTTAGAATGGAAAATTGACTGAATTAGGCAAATGGAGTTATGGAAAGATGTGCATGACCAATGTAAGTTTTTCTCTGATGCATCTATCAATGACAGAAGGTTAACAATTGACTGCTTGTGTGTGCAAATGCGTGCAGCTGTCACACCTGCAGGATGTGTGTGCGATGCGAGGGGGTAAGCACATTGGTCTGGAAGACATACTTTTCCTCATGAGAAAGGATAAGGTAAGTAATCGACACTGCATATACACGCTCTTCTATTTTAGCGATTTTATTGACTTCCATTGACTTGAGGCGGTTTTCTGCAAATTTATTCTAACCTCAATTTGTCTTTACTCTTTGGTTCTTGCGGTAAAGTCACTTAGGTAGACAAAATAATAGATCACGACGTTTCGATCGCAACGCAAGCGACCGTCTTCAGACTCAATTTGTCTTGCTTCAAATTTGCCTGAGGTTACTCTTTGGAATCAGAATGTGATGCTAAGCTATCGATTCTTTGTTCACAGCATCAGATTCCCCCCAGCATTTCGATTTAAAGCTTTCGTGACTGCAGGGATTCATCTTCTTGGTTCTTTCGGTAAAGTCACGTAGAAAGAACCAAGAAGATGATCCCCTCAGCATCTCGCGCACTCGACTGTCTTCCTCACCTTTTCTCATGGATCTTTCATATCTGAGATTCAGTGGTGGTGTGAAAATGTAGCGTGCTCCCTCTTACTGAGCTTGGTTAGATGATTTTGGCCAAACTTAATGTGCATGTCGTTATAGGTTATTAGGTGATACTGCGTTGGCAGTGGTGCAACAAACACAGGTAACAACTCAACGGTTGGGGTGATAACTTTACGGATTGTGCAGTCTGAATATCAAATTCATCTTGAGAGCTTGGTGTACGTGTTCCAGTTCACTGGCTAGGGTGATGATGGTCGGAAATACATCAATCTCTATGGTGTAGAGTTTTGATGAGGGATTTCTTCTGGGATGGATGATGGTGGGAGTCAAGTTTTAGATATGCATCCGTATGGGTGGCTTTCCTGATAAACAGTGTCCCATTGAGCCATCTGGCCTCTTTTCGATTAAAATATGCAAGAATGGTAGCTTGCTATCCTTTTCCACCTCCATGGTGAATTAGAGCTGGTCGGCCATGTGGCCAGATGACGAACATGTCATCAATGTACCTCTTTCACAAGGACGGACGTAGAGCGGATGCCTGGATGGCATCTGTCTCAAAATTTTCCATGAAAACATTGGCTACAACTGGATATAAGGGAGAACTCATTGGGGTACCTTCAACTTGTTTGTAGAATGTTCCATTCCAGGTGAAGTAAGTGTTGGTGAGGCAGTGTCTCACCAGGGCCGGTACATCAGGATTCACTCCTTGTTGGACCAAATCTTCAATGATTGCAATGGTGTCGGGCACAGGAACTTTGGTAAACAAAGAGACTACATCGAAACTAACGAGCAAATCACCTGGAGATCGTGAGGTGTCCTTAATTAATGATACCAAGTGAGCTGAGTTAAGTACAGCTGAGGTGGTCTTTCCAGTGAGTGGTTGTAAGGTCTCAGACAGAAAACGGGCCAGTTTGTAGGTGGGTGAGTCAATAGTGGAGACGATAGGATGAAGGGGTGTAGCTTCTTTATGGATTTTTGGTAAGCCATACAATCTGGGTGGTCTTGCAGCAGAGGGTTTTAAGGAAAACCGCTTGGTTGGTTCGATTTAAAGATGTCGAATCGGTGATGATATTGTTGGTTTTCGTAACGAGGCTGTCGGTGGGATCTTATAAAAATGTTGTATATCTACCATCATTAAGTAGGTCCTGAATTTTGTTATTGTATGTGGTTTTGTCCATGATGACTGTGGCATTGCCCTTGTTGACTGAGAGGATGACGATGTCATTTCTCTTTTTTAATTGAGAAACCTCAAAGCGCTCATCCTTACTGATGTTGCTAATAGGTGTCTTAATCTTGATTTGAAGCTACGTGACTTTACCGAAAGAACCAAAGAGTAATAGGTGTCTCCGATCTTGCCACGTCTGCAATAATGTGTCCCAAACCTTTAAGGGGTGGCTGCGAAATTCAACCCGTTCTGCTAGAACCGATTTTAGGCTGTCGGAAATTAGACTGATAACAATCTTGTCAACGTCTAACTTTTTAACGTGTGGATCTGGCTTCTTCTTGGAAAGGAGGTTGAACTTGGAAATCAAGTTATCTTATATGAACATGCAAATTTTCACCTGGCAGCCCTTTGATTGGTGGAAAACCAACCACCATCGTGGTCACTGCCCACCACTGACATTAACATTAACTGCTGACATTTGGGCTACGCCCATTTCAAACCTTTATAAACAGTTTGCCTTTAGAAGTAAACTTCCTTTTCCTGATGACGACCGCTTGTGTTGCGATCGAAACGTCCTAGTGTTTTTGTTATTTTCTTTGAACCTATCCACGTGACTTTACCGAAAGACCCAAATAATATACTCGTGCAAATTTAACTCGAAATCCAATTTGATGTTTCTGTCACTTAATTTTACAGTGAAACTTTTAAAAGTAATTTGTCTGAGGCAAATTATGTGACTAAAAATCTATTTTAATGCTTTGTTTGTGTACTATTTTTTTATTTAATCTGTAATGCGGTTGTTTTTGCTGAAATGTATAGTTCCTTGTGTTTGCGCTGATCTCTGTTTGGTTCGTTGTTGTACTTGTTTATCATAACTTTGGTCATTTTGGTGATCCTGATCACTCTTGCAAATGAATATGTTATGGTTATAAATAAGTTCCTAAGCAAACTCAGCTTGACCTTCAACTTCCTCTCATAAATTTCAGCTTTTATTGAATAGTTGTTACACTTGCTCAATGTGCTGTTTAAGCAGTGTTGTGAATTTAAGCATGCATAAATATTCGGATTTTAAGAATGCACCCCCACCATCATTGTTACATGCCAAGTGAATACATATCGGTCATAGCAATGTATGTATATGTTTAAACAAGGAATGCTTTATTTTACAGCATGTGTATATGTTGTATTGTTTGTGTTGGAAATGTGCTGACCAACAAAGCATCGTTCATTCATTATTGGTAACATTGTGTGTGTTGGCCGTGTTGGTCAGGGGAAGATGCGTCGTCTGATAGCTCACCTCAACTTCCGGGACCTCAAGTCACGCGTGCTACAAAGTGTGCAGGAAGATGAGGATTTCTTTGGGCCAGGTGTGGAGTGCGTGTGTGGTACATGCTCACCATTTAATTGCATATCGTTACAATAAGCACAGATGCAATAAACAGCATCCACAAATTACACGTGCAGAAACCAAAAAAAAAATGTCTGCTGGGCCAAGTTGACTTAATATATTTAGATATATTTTTTGTTGTATATTTTTTTACGTCGCATCATTCATGCAAGTTGCATCTCAAAACGCTGTAGTATTTATAACATGCACACATTTCACACGATGAACCGTAGACAGAATGATATTTATACTGTATGAATCTTGTGAATTATGACGCTCTATTTTACATGTACCTATGTTGAACTTCGTTCACACTGTATGTAGCCAACCGTGCTAATTGGAGGTGCGGGGTGCTACTCCAGTAGGGGTGGGTCAGCAAGTTATATGAACAAAATACAATGAAGGATACAAGAGTAAGGTAGAGGAAAGTTAAGCAAGTCACTAAAAATAAATATGAATAAAGCATGGAAGTACAAATTATACTATTACATCAATTCCTGCAGATGTATAGAGACCAAACTCAAGCTTGGGAAAGACATACAGGAGAGCAGCCAGAACCGGCCCCAACAAATGCCCAAGCTCTATAGTCCTATATTTGGATGTCTGTCCAACTCCAATCATGGGTATTTGTGGGAGGAAACCGGAGTATCCAGAGAGAACCCAGACGTGCGAGGGGTTAACACGATAACGTAGAGGTCAAATTAATGCATTTTTTACTGCAATACCCTGACAAGCCAGGAGAGGGCGACCTCTGCACGTGTGTGAGTCATTGTACCACGGCAGCTCCCTTTTCCAGCTGGATAGATACATCTGTGATGTCTACTGTTAGACATTTCTATATATGGGCCAAATCGTAAGTATTTTAAAATGTTTTTTTTTCATGCAATGACCATAAATGCAAAAAAATATATTTTAACAACCTTGGTAAAAACCAGGATGCATTATAAGGCCGACAGTGTTGGATTTCATGAGAAGCCTTCATCACGGCAGAAAATCCTATTCTGTCTGTATGCCATGTCCCAAAACTTTAAAAAAAATGTGACCAGAATTCTCCATTTCAGCCTCATTATTTATTGACACATGTTTACGCAGGACCCACCTCTTTCAGGATGATCCTGCGGAGTTTTCACAGTTGTGGAAATGTTTATATGTTTCCCATCCAGTCTGCTTGTGTGGTTCTAAATTGATTGGCTTTTGTATTATTTAATACGTTTAAGAAGAATTGACGCTTTGAATTATTGACGAATGTATGGCTTGTTTTGTAGAGGCAAGCAAGCGGCAGAAAGTATGTGCAGATGTACTAAGTGTGCTGGACCAGACAGGAATGATGTCATCATGGCAAATGGACTCTGAGACCGAGGGTGTAAAGCAAGAACGTATTGCTGTATGTGATGCACATCACATGCACACAGCACACAGTCATGAATACTTAACAGGAAGTCTGTCTACATGTACAATTAAATATATTGTGCATCTCTTGCCTTGTTGACATTTTAAACAAATTCATTCCAGTATCATTTATTTGTGGGGAGCGGTAGTGTAGCGGTTAGTGCGCTGCACTACGAGCCCGGCAATCCGGGTTCAATTCCCGCTCGCGGCCAACACCAGTGACAATTATCTGAACCGGTCATGGGCCTCCCCAAGGTTGACTCAGCCTCAAATGAGTAACTGGTGCCATGTGTAAACATTGCCACTCAGGAGACAAAGGCGGCCGGGCATGGTGCTAGCCCACCCACCCCCTCGTGTGCAGTTCCAGCCTTCATAGGTGCTCGCTAACAGCAATTACCCCAACAGTCTGTTAAGGCTACACGGGGGATCGTTGTCTGTTGTCTTGTGTCATTTATTCAAGCAAGCAAGCTCTGGACAAGTTTTAACATCCATGGCCTAATCAATAGCAGAGTCGGGCTTGTTGAACAAAATACTGATGGGCTGCTAATTGTTATAGCAAAGAGCCCTGCATGAAAACTGTGGGCCCATCCAACACAAAAAAAGCAACTTAAACTCATTGTGTACTGGTACGACGGATTGTGGGTATTATATAAATATTGGATTATTTCGTTTCATACTCTATAAAAAAAACATTCTGACTGGATTCATGCCTGGATTCCTGGCTGGCACACACCCAAGCATGGTGGTGACATCAAGTGTATTTGCCTGTAATTCGTTTTGCCCTCTTTTTGCGAATATTTAAGTGTAACTTGCATCGCACCTTCGGCCTGTGATCACTTCCTGTGTTGAATTTGCCATTGACAGAGACGTCCCTGACACTCAGGGGTTTGTCCACGAGAAGTCTATTTCATGTTTCATTTCACCATGTGGACCTCCCAAGTAAACCTAAAATATGCCCAGCTCGCTGTGTTCACGTGTGTTTGTGTGCGTGTGCGAAAACAGCGTGCTGAGCGACAAACAAGAGAAATGGATTCAGCAACATACGCAGAGTTTTTTGACAGTCGACAGGCCAGCTTTGGTAAATATATGCCCATATTCACATTTATATAGATGGAACCATCATTATCCATGATATATCCATTTCTGGATTACTTCCCCACAAAGTAGTACTCATTTAATTAACCCTGAGGGATGAAGGGCTGAGTCAACCCCCAAGTAGTTTGAATTTTGCAACCTTCCAAAAGCCGACCACTTGCTCTAATGCCACACCACCTGGTGGTTCCTACACGCCCGAGAATATGTAATGTGTTTATCATGTGTGCATTTACGCGTTTATTTTGTTCTTTTTCCAGCCCGGAAGATTGGGAAACTACGCGATTGGCTGGATTTGTCCTCTCTGGAGGTGAAACCCAATGCCATGGCGATGGAAACACTGGCATACTTGGCTCAAGAGACAGTCGCCACGGTAACGATGCACACACATAGGAAAATAACTTGTTTAGCACAACACCGTTGTCCACACTTGTGTTGTTTTAGTTCAAATAAGCAAAGTGTAATTATAAATAAGTATTCTTTCTGAGAAAATGCAACATCTCCATGTGTGTACATGACAGGCAGCTGTGCATTTTACTGCGTTTCATACAGCTTGGCTATCGTGAGACTGCCTTGAAAATGTTTTACTCCCTCAGCATTAGTCATTTGATGTTTTAACACTTTCGTCAATGTAAAAATGTTCGGTTCTTGTAGCTGCCAGAAAAAAATTCCACAATTAATCTTGCCATTTGTATTGCCTTTTGTCATATATAATAACACAATATAAATATGCCAAAGGCCCTTTCGAAATCCCGAATTTAAAATTTTCCTCGATGTACAGAACTTGTGATTCTTTCAATAGTTTCAGTTTGTGTTGACAGTATCCCACCACTTTCCTCAATATCAAGTCATCCTTCTTGAAACATTGAAGTACCATGTTGCTTAATTACTTACGATTAGTTATATTGAGAGATATGTTAAGTCACGATTACATGGTGACAGGATTCAGAGGCATGGGAAATTACAGACGACCAGGCAGCCAGAACCTGTGAAAACAATTGCCCAGGCTCTGCTGCCCTATATTGGGATGTTTCACCAAATCCATTGAGTTTTATACGTGGAAGTAAACCATAGTATACGGAGAAAACACGTGTGTGAGTGGTGGTAAGATACAATATCTGTAGAGATGGCATGCAGAGGGAATGCATTCCACTTGCTGTACCGCCATACTTTGGCAAGCCAGGAGTTGGCGATCTTGATGTCCATGGGAAGGGAGGAGGTTTCATGAAATTGATCCACAAACCCTCACCACCTCCACAGTGCAGGAACTACAGGCATGAAGCATATTCAGGAGCGCACCCCCTCTTATGTAGTCCCCATGGGAGTCGATGATCATAGCACACACCCCACCACACTACTTTTACATTCCTCTTATCTATAGCCACATGTACATTGAGCGGTCGAGTGACTGGATTTGTTTAATAATTTCAGTATCGTGTCCTGCCGTTTAATGTTATTAGATTGTGGAATTGTCCCTTTTGGTGCAAAGAGACATGGAGCTTCACATAATGAAAGAGGGATTTGGAACGCAACGCAGAATGGGTGTACAGGTATGTAATTACTATTACTATGCTTACTCTTTGCTTCTTTCGGTAAAGTCACGTGGGTATAAAATAAAATAAATCACGACGTTTCGGGCGCAACACAAGCGTCCATCATCAAGTGGGAAAGCGTGGCCTGCTGCTGAGGCAGACTGTTGTAAAAGGTTTGAAATGGGAGTAGCTCTCGTCCAGGAGGCCGCTCCCCTAGCTTACATTTACATGCTAATCCCTCACATTAACGTAGCCACTTCCGTGCCCTTGTCGAGGAGGCCGCTCTCCTATCTTACAGTTACATGCTAATTGCTCATATTAACATCACGAGCCCCGGCCACTTCTTTATGACCCTTTGGCTACACCCATTTCAAACCTTTAAAAAGTCTGACTCAGCAGCAGGCCACGCTTTCCCACCTGATGGCGGACGCTTGTGTTGCGCCTGAAACGTTGCGATTTATTTTATTTTCTACCTACGTGACTTTACCGAAAGAACCAAAGAGTATGGATTCCTGCAGTCATGAAAGCTTCAAATCAAGATTACGATGCTTCTTGGTTCTTTCGGTAAAGTCACGTAGAATGGAAATAATAAAATAATAAAATAAAACATAATAAGATAATTCTCACGACGTTTTGGCCACAACGCAAGCAGCCGTCCTCAGGTGAAGACCAGGTCTGTCCTCAGGTGAAGACCAGGTCTGTCTCCCCGACAGACCTGGTCTTCACCTGAGGACAGCTGCTTGCGTTGTGGCCGAAACGTCGTGAGAATTATCTTATTATGTTTTATTTTATTATTTCCATTTTACGTGACTTTACCGAAAGAACCAAGAAGATGAATCCCTGCAGTCACGAAAGCTTTAAATCGAAAAATTACGATGCTTGTTTACCCAGGAAGGCCTTGCTGATACTCAACTTTTTTAGGAGAGTCCTGCCAGGTTTTCTGTCGGGGAGGCAATGGCTGTGTCCCAATTAAGTAATATGTGATAATTTTTTCAAATTTGGAAAAAATACATAGAAATACATTTATGTAGACATAATTTGTTTATTATTATTATTGGTGCGAATGAAAAAGTCAAAATGTCACGGCCCTTTTTCAATACGTTGCTTAATGAAGGCTTCTCCACTCATGTGGTTGTTTGTGGTTGTTTGACTATACTTTCCCACACTAGTTATCATGGGTTGGTGAAAGGGAGGCCCAGGACCAGTTTAGATATCACTCGCCTCTGATGTTAGCCTTGGTATAATTCTTCATTGTAACTTTGTTGTGCTTTAAATTCTGTGTTATGTTTACATGCAGAAAATTGGCTCTCCGATAACTCCTGTCCATGTGAGAGAAGCCGTGAGACGCTATACCGAACAAAATACAGGAGGACCAGTTGGGCTGTTTACAGTAAGAATGCACATGCACATTCACACATGTGTGTCAATTTCAGAAAACACACGCTCCAATACTATGTTGGAAAAAAAAAACATCTAAATAAGGAAGTTTGAATACTGAACAACGGTTGCAGCGCTTTGAGTGGGCTCACGAGTAATGGGGAGATGTCCTTTCCCCTGATTAGTTGGTGATCCCCCAGCGTAAGCCGACGAAATTGCCTTTTGTAAAGGGGCGTTAAATGCACTTGACAAAATTGAAATTTCCAAATTTAGGATGGGTTCTTAATAGTTGATGAAAATGTTAGATTTCGTCAAAAGTGTCCATCCAGTTTGGAATAATATACTTAGAATTATAAATTAGAGTGTATTCACCCCATATGTACTTAGTGTATAACAAAGACAAAGATCCCCCTTATTATAGCCTGACATACATTTGGGACAAGTGCTGAAGGCCGACACACCACACAGCACCATATCTGGCCACCTTTGTCTCCCCAATGTTGATGTTTACGCCACATAAGGTACTAATTTAAGGCTGAGTCAACCTAGGGGGGACCCAGGACCAGATCAAATATTCATCACTGTTATTGGTTGTGAGCGGAAATCAAACTTGGGCTGCTGAGGTTGGAGCACAGCGCACTAACTGCTGTATATACATACATGTGTTTGTTTATACACGTACATGTGTTTGTTTATACACATACATGTACAATATGGTTCATTCTCACTTGATCAGTACATGTATTAGATTATGCTTAAATTTGAATTGGTTATTATGTAGATGTAGATATGTGCAAATATATATGAGATATATTGTTATTCAATAAGGTGTATTTTTTATGATGATTACTTTTTGTTTTACAGAGTGCATACAAGCAATTCGGGACCCCATTTTTTGCCTGCTAAAACACGAGCATGTGTACGCGATTCTGCAGAACACTTAAACACAATCGGTAACCGCCAATTATCAGAAGTCTGCACCTGAAGGCCGCAGGCATGGTGAAGAGATTCTGAGCGTTTGCAGGGGGAGCGGGGCGTGTATCGTCCATTTACACGGTGGCATTACCAGTATCCCAATTACGCTCTACGTGTGCACACAATATTGTGTTTACATTGTTAATTTTCCAGTGGATAGTATTTAATGTGAAGTGTGTATTATAAACTGGAATGTGCACTGTTATTAAATCTCAATGTCCAAAAGTATTTTGTTTTGGGAGAAATCTTTTGTCAGAAAAATGTACAATTCCATTAACAACACTGCCTATATAATAAAACATATTTAATAAAAAAAAGATACGCATATTTATTTTATTTTAAAGCAGCATTGTTGATGAACGTGTTGAGTTTTTTGTTGCTTGGGCACCACGACACGCAGTATCACCAAACGATGTGTTCTAGTCGTAGCGAACTGAGAGACAGGTGGTTCAAACCCTGCGCTCCATAAGGCTGTGGAAAGTGGTTGGCAGAACAGTTGCGGATACTGCAATTCAGAGTCGTCGTGGTTTAGGAGAATGAAAGCTCTGATCTGGATCATATGGTATTTGTGTTGTTTTGAAAAGCTATATGGTGACCATGTTAATGACCTCTAACACGTTGGAGTGGCATTTTAGAGAAGACCATAACTATTAAAAATACGGCTTAGAAAAATTTCATAACTCATTAGCATTATCATTAACCTTATTTATAAGCAGCTTAATTGTTTTAATCTGTCTGACGAGACGCTGAATGTCATAACCAGTCTGATGTTGACGTGTGTTTAACCAATGTTAATGAAATTATGCACTCCCAGAAGGCCGTGTGGCTGGCTGATGCGATGTGTAAAAAAAAGAATAATGCGGAGAAATAAATTGTCTGCTTAATTACAAGTGAATCAAGAGCTCACCAATACCCCAGAGTTATATCGAGTCCTCGGTGAGGGCTATTCCACTGCGTACAAGTTTTAACAGCGAGACGCTTGATTTTGTCATTGTTGAACTACGGATTAAATATTGTATTTCCTTGTGTTCAATTTCACAGTGGCACGCATGTACGTTGTTCTGTAAACCTACACACATGCAAAATGGTCCCTGTGCAAAGCGTTTAGACTGCTGGGACAAATGTAGTGAAGCAAGCATCAGGTCGTCTCATTATCAACATAGCACACGAGAGGAGTGATATGTATGTTAACTTATTTCGCACCGTGCGTAGCCAACCGGTGGTAACCTTTAATTCGGCTCAACAGATCGGTTTTTTCGGCTGCACCGACCGAGAGGATGTCTCGACGAGGTTCAGATACCAACTGCCAACAGCGCCCCGGCAGCAGAGCACGAAACCACAGCCCCCCCCCCCCCCAGCGGAGCCACAGCCTCGCAGGGAGCGAGCGGCCCGAGTCACCACCACAGCCATCCCGGCACTGCGGGTCGAGTCCATAGCGCTTGGCAAACAGCTTCTAGGGTGCTGCTGGGTGTGGATTGCATGACGGCGGGTCGGTGGGGTCGCACTGGAGAGCTGTGAACTCGAGGGACTGAGCAGCGACCCCGCCGCGACTTCACGCTCCGGGTCGGTACCGAGAAGACGACGTGCTGCTGTAAGCCGCGCGCACGAGGTGACGACAACTCACTCGGCATGGGGCCTCTTTGGGCTGCGCGCCTTTTGGCGTCCTCTGGTCTAACACCCTTTGAGATGAGGCTCAAAAGAAAGCTGTCTCTGGTGTGGACCAATCAGTTTCGAGGACAATGCATGTATTATCAGAGTATGTTTTTGGTTTGCATTCTGACCACAAGCATTGTGGTTAATGTCGACATGATTCCTTGTAAAAGGTTTCAGTTTGCATCTTAGCACAGCTACTTTGTTGCCAGATGAAAGGGGAAACCCCTATTGTGACAATTAACTCTTTAACTAAACGCGTGTTTATTATCTATATAGCTGCTAACTTCAATGGTGAAGTGTTCGTGACAATTTCTGTCAGCTCTGGCATTCCGCCTCACGGGAGACGAATGAATTGTTGAGTTCGCTGACATTCGGGGTCGAGCCACGTGTAAAAGTGTTTAACTTTGAGCAAAACACAATCTGTGTACAACTGGTTCGCTGAACAGGGGCACAGCGGGGGAACTCGGCAGAGTGTGTGGACCCAGGACAGCTGTTGGAGGTGGACACAATCAAAGCGACGAAGAGGAGGGATATGCTGAGTTATAAACAGACGCTACCCAAGAGGATTACAGAACCTACGCAAGGTTAAATATATAATGTTGACTTCTAGAATGAGTGTGCCTAGAGAAGGGATGGTGGCGGTGACGGGGCCCACGAGGTCGTTCCGTGTTGCAGGCGCCTTGGGGAGATCGTAGCAGCGTCGCAGGGCCGCGGGAGGCGGCGGCGACCCCGGGCAGGAGGTCTTCTCATGGCTCACGATGATGATGACGATCGTTAAAGCGTCGCTTTCTGCCAATATTTTTCACAATATGGGATCCACGGCAATACCCGCTGCGCCATGAGGCCGGATTCAGCGAGGAAGCCTCGTGACCTGCACTCTGACCTACATTGACACGTGTCGGCGTAGATCGTATAATTACTCATGTACGATGACATTTGTACAATAATACACACATATATATACAGAAATAGACGATATATAAACGATCTATGTCATGGTTTATACGTGAGAAGACCGCTAGTTTAACTTTTATAGAGTAAAGACTGGGACACTGTGTTTTACCAATTTCATTTGAGCGTATTGAACATGTTTTAACCGCGTACTGTTTTATATCACGAAACTCGCAGTTACGCGGTCTACTTGACACTTCGGCTATGCGTTTCCCAGTTCAAAAGTAGAAGTAAGAAATCTATTTCTGTTGGCGTCACCATGCCACGACAGCGGTGCTGCTCATGGGACCGATCAAGAAGCCCTCAAGTGACTCCTTACTAAGTCATCTTTATACATTAGTAATATTGTTCATCTTAATTATGATTTGTTATTAAACTCCTCGTTAAGTATTTTTGCAATTTCGATTTAAAGCTTTCGTGACTGCAGGGATTTATCTTCTTGGTTCTTTCGGTAAAGTCGCGTAGAAGGGAAGTAATAAAATAATAAAAATAAAACATAATAAAATGAAATAATTCTCACGACGTTTCGGCTACAACGCAAGCAGCCGTCTTGCGTTGTAGCCGAAACGTCGTGAGAATTATTTCATTTTATTATGTTTTATTTTTATTATTTTATTATTTTTGCAATGTTGATGATATTGTTAGTAAGTATTACATTTATATGTATTTAGTAAATCCAGGGCGAATGTCGCGCGCGTCATGCGAAGGATTCCAGTCGTTGGTAATGCAGTCAAACCTCGTGCATGAATAAATGTTACATTCTGACAACAATACACATCGTCAGTAGTGTTCCGGTAATCGGTATTAAGCGTAAGTCAATACGGTAGTTATTCTGTTCATTCCATTAACTTTAAGTTTGGTATCGTCTATTTCTGTGTGTATATTTAGGCCAGTACAGATATCGCTCGGTACTGATGTAAGTCACGGCCGGGAATCAAACTTAGGTCGCCAAGTTCACAGCGCGGTGCGATAACCACTGCACTCGATTGCTCCATGGCAGCGTGAGAACGTTAATGACGCGCTTGTTATGGCTGAGAGAGCTCGCGTTGGCAGTGCCCCTCTCTAATCATACACAGCTGACGAAGTCTGTCCGTATAATTGTGCTGTCACGTGTCGGCACGTTGCTTCCCCCACGTTGTGTGATCTCCAAGTCAAACTGATTTCCAGCATTGAGGCGATCATCATTAAATGATACATGTTGTAGGGTTACTCTCCAACACACCGGCGTGCTGAACTCGTGACTAATTGGCGTGCTTTGCTGACGTTAAAACCATTAATAACTGTCGGGTGGTGGCGGGTTTAACAACACATTGACGCGATCTAACCCAAGACGCCTCGTGTTCATATCCTGTTTACGACCACAGAGTCACAGTGGTGGACATTCCACGTTCCGATTACGGAGCGAGTTTATCCATAGGACAACCAATATTAACTTAGCCACAAAGTGGTACGGTACTTATTTTATCCACTTCGAAGGGATGATGGTCTGTCAGCCCACATTAGCATTTGAACTCGCAGCTTTACTATTGCGAGTCGCCCGCTCCACCGCTGAGCCGCCCGGGATGGCTGTGTAGGAACGCACGGACAGGCAACAGTTGGAGGCGCGTGGCTTGGCAGGGCCACTGTCGTAACTGCGCCACGACGAGGCTGTGCGGTGCCGTGGGGAGAGCTGGACGCAATGTGCTGCGATACTACGCGATATATCGCACCGTATATCTGCGATAATAGTATCATACGTTTAGCAAAATAACCTTCCATTAACACAAGTTTTTGTTGTTTACCTTTTATAATTGTTTTGATACTTTTAAATACTGTACCATATTGTATTTCCTGACATCATTTTTACGACAAATACCTGAAATTAAAGTTGTACAGAAATAGATGTTTCCCATTAAATGTAATTGCCGGCATGGTGAAAATTAGATGTCATTACTATTTGGTTCTTTCGGTAAAGTCACGTAGGTATAAAATAAAATAAGTCACGACGTTTCGGGCACAACACAAGCGTCCATCATCAGGTGGGAAAGCGTGGCCTGCTGCTGAGATGTCATTGTCCACTGTCCATTGTCTTGCCTCGCGCGTCACTGACTGCGTGTGCGCTCCAATCGCGATCGATCGTGGAGCCCCTAGAAGGCGCGTGTCAGGTCTGCGTGCGTCAACTGCACTTGCAGAACTCTGAACTCATCTTTATTTGCACTACCAGATACAACAAAGCACAACATCGACACAAATGTGGTTATTGCAGACAGGATTCCTTGTGAAAGGTTTCAGTTTGGTGTTTTAACAACTTAACACCTGTTTTGTTGCCAGATAAAAGGGGAAAAACCTATTCTCATAGAATGTCACAGTTATGGGACTGGTATCGAGATAATCGTCATATATGTAACTTAGATGTCGTATTGTGAACAATGATATCGCGGTCACCCTGTTTGTAACTGTGGAGTCCCCGTCGCGCTAGGACCGGGTCGGTCGCGCCGGCTTGGCCTGCACAACACCGCGCCCTCTGTCACTTGGCTCGGCTTTATTACACAAAGTGCTTGCCGTAAATGAACCACAATACATTGTTGCTCTCGAGCATAAACCATCACGCGAACTCCGGTCATCCTCGCAGCAGTGGCTTTTGGCTGGCCATCGAACAAAGACGGTCACTGCATCGCGCACTTTCAAATGCGCTTCTTTGGCCGTCTGGAACGCTCTTTCTTCCAGTATTCGGAAGACCTCCGGAGCTATGCACTTTTAAATCTAGATTGAAAAATCGTTTCTTTAGAACTGCTTTTCGTGTTTAGTTTGTTATTCTTCGACCGCACCTCCGATTAGCACGGTTGGCTCGGTACGGTGCGAAAGCAGTTCAACATACAAACATTGCACAGCATTCCGTTTTGTAGCAAAGCGCGCGTTCTTGTCCCACGGTAGTCGCCGCGAGGAGCAGCAGCACGAGGCGGGCGTTTGGAGAGGACGGCGCACTCTGCTGGAATGTTCACGTTCCCACGGCAGTGGCCAGTTAAAAAAAACATTTCTGTAGAACGAGCATTGCTAACTTTTCCACAATCCGTACATTTTTTTATCGGCCGGAACTGGGATTTTATCTCATAACCTTTAAATTGTAATTCCAGTTCGAATGCCAGTGCCTCCCTGTTAGGCAGCACGCCGTCGTACCTATATTGAGCACTGTACACTTATACGATCGTGACTGCCTGGGTGATGATTGTAAAGGATAAATTGTTCTGTAATCGGGCTGCACAGCTGATTTTTCAGTCTTGTACATCCCTGTTGAATGTGCCGATGTCAGCAGAGCCAATCCCTCGCTCTGTCAACTTTGAGGATGAAAGGAGCCCTTTGTTCAAAACCCTGGACTGGATCTGACTTCTTTGCCTTTGGCTTCTTGGGGCCGTTGCTTATCAGGGAGGTGAAACTAAACTGAGTCCTTGGGCGGAAGTGGGAAAGCGTCTTGGTGGTTCCAGCGGGCACGGTGCCAGTGCTGAGCGAGCAGCTCTCCGTGCGTTTCAGCAGCAGAACATTGCCTGCATGCGCCCCAGGCCGGTGTTCAGGATTCAGCGCGTGCGTGTTTTGTCATTGACTCGATAGGTGAGTGCACTGCTGTCTGCGATTACTGTGTGATTTGGACATTGTATGCAGAGGAAAAAAACCGCATCACAATCGTTCAAAAGAGGAAATTGAAGTATAAATAACTGAAATGTCTCAGATGGTAATGCAGACGTGCAAACCTCTGCCACCTGAATGCTGAGTTAGCATACCTAGCCCACATTCTTTGGGTCTTTAGGTAAAGTCACGTAGATAGATTCAAAGAAAATAACAAAAAAAAACTACGACGTCTCAATCGCAACACAAGCGGTCGTCATCAGGAAAATGAAGTTAGCTTCTAAAGGTAAACTGTTTATAAAGGTTTGAATGGGCATAGACCAAATGTCAGCAGCTAATGTTAATGTCAGTGGTGGGTAGCGACCGCGACAGTGGTGGGTTTTACACCAATCAAAGCTTTCGTGACTGCAGGGATTCATCTTCTTGGTTCTTTCGGTAAAATCACGTAGAAGGGAAATAATAAAATAATACAAATAAAACATTATAAAATACAATTCTCACGACGTTTCGGCCACAACGCAAGCAGCCGTCATCAGGTGAAGAACAGGTCCGTTGGAAAGACAGGTCTGTCGGAACGACAGCGTCTTTCCGACAGACCTGTCCTTCACCTGAGGACGGCTGCTTGCGTTGTGGCCGAAACGTCGTGAGAATTGTATTGTATAATGTTTTATTTTATTATTTCCCTTCTACGTGACTTTACCGAAAGAACCAAGAAGAAAATGATCATGTTCATGTAAGATCGTTGAGCGGTCTCCACGGTGAGCGCGCTAAGGTGGCCATGTTAATGTGAGAGATTAACATGTTAATGTGAGAGATTAGCATGTTAATGTGAGAGATTAGCATGTTAATGTGAGAGATTAGCATGTTAATGTGAGAGATTAGCATGTTAATGCGAGAGATTAGCATGTTAATGTGAGAGATTAGCATGTTAATGTGAGCGATTAGCATGTTAATGTGAGAGATTAGTGTGTTAATGTGAGAGATTAGCATGTTAATGTGAGAGATTCGCATGTTAATGCGAGAGATTAGCATGTTAATGTGAGAGATTAGCATGTTAATGTGAGAGATTAGCATGTTAATGTGAGAGATTAGCATGTTAATGAGCGAGATTAGCATGTTAATGTGAGAGATTAGCATGTTAATGCGAGAGATTAGCATGTTAATGTGAGAGATTAGCATGTAAATGTGAGATATTAGCATGTTAATGTGAGATATTAGCATGTTAATGTGAGAGATTAGTGTGTTAATGTGAGAGATTAGCATGTTAATGTGAGAGATTAGCATGTTAATGTGAGAGATTAGCATGCTAATGTGAGAGATTAGCATGCTAATGTGAGAGATTAGCATGTTAATGTGAGAGATTAGCATGTTAATGTGAGAGATTAGCATGTAAATGTGAGAGATTACCATGTTAATGTGAGAGATTAGCATGTTAATGTGAGAGATTAGCATGTTAATGTGAGAGATTAGCATGTTAATGTGAGAGATTAGCATGTTAATGTGAGAGATTAGCGTGTTAATGTGAGAGATTAGCATGTTAATGTGAGAGATTAGCATGTTAATGTGAGAGATTAGCATGTAAATGTGAGAGATTACCATGTTAATGTGAGAGATTAGCATGTTAATGTGAGAGATTAGCATGTTAATGTGAGAGATTAGCATGTTAATGTGAGAGATTAGCATGTTAATGCGAGAGATTAGAATGTTAATGTGAGAGATTAGCATGTTAATGTGAGAGATTAGCATGTTAATGTGAGAGATTAGCATGTTAATGCGAGAGATTAGAATGTTAATGTGAGAGATTAGCATGTAAATGTGAGAGATTAGCATGTTAATGTGAGAGATTAGCATGTTAATGCTAGAGATTAGCATGTTAATGTGAGAGATTAGTGTGTTAATGTGAGAGATTAGCATGTTAATGTGAGAGATTAGCATGTTAATGTGAGAGATTAGCATGTTAATGTGAGAGATTAGCATGTTAATGTGAGAGATTAGCATGTTAATGAGGGATCGCAGAGCAGCTACCTCGAGGTCAGGGTGCGAGGTGGCTGTGTTAGTGTGAGAAATTTAACCTGTTAATGTAAAATCAGAGAGCCAAAAATAACTACCAACATCGGAAGGTGACAGGATGCGAACATCACAGCCAGTTATGACTTAAATTGGTTAATAACGTCCTTCCAATGATTGCTCAGTTTGTACCATCTTCTCTGTTGAAATTGTGTCTGTGTCTATATATATGGATGGCTTCATGAACGAATCTTTGTTGATAGTCAGTGGGTTTGCAAAGTACCTTCGTCTTAGAGAAATAAATTTCGTGTGAGCCCACCGCATTAAAACAATGATCAGCCACGGCCGAGGTATTGGTCCGACCTTGTTTCAGATTTGCCTTGTGTTCACGAACACGGTCCGAGACATTTCGCTTAGTTTCCCCAATGTAACTACTGCTGCAGACACAGCTTAGTTTGTAGACGCTGGGATATTGTATGTCAGGGATCACATCCTTCACAGATGTGATCAGATCACGAATTTTACATAGTGTTAAATCGAACCTGGATCTTGTGTTTGGTCATGATTTTGGAAAAAAAATTGGTGACCCCTGCTATGTATGGTTTTGTTTGGGTCCTCAGATGGTTCTTTCCCAACAGTTTGCCTTTAGAAGCTAACCCCCTTTTCCTGATGACGACCGCTTGTGTTGCGATCGAAACGTCGTAGTTTTTGATTATTTTCTTTGAACCTACCTACGTGACTTTACTGAAAGACCCAAAGAATATCAATTCCTGCAGTCACGAAAGCTTTAAGTCAAGATGTATACATAGTCCACTTTATACCTGCACAATTGTTTCACAAGGATCCATTATCCTTAATTCAGCGTTGGTGTCATCTTCCCGTTCTTCTGAGAGCAGGAGACTGCACGCCCCACCTTTGTTCATATCTGAGATTCAGTGGTGGTGTGAAAATGTAGCGTGCTCCCTCTTACTGAGCTCGGTTAGATGATTTTGGCCAAACTTAATGTGCATGTCGTTATAGGTTATTAGGTGATACTGCGTTGGCAGAGGTGCAACAAACACAGGTAACAAGTCAACACATTTGTACATAGCACTGCCTCAAATGGAACAATATATAATGGTTGACTTTTCAGGCAATTGCCCTTTTTCGAGGCATATATCTGTTATGTAGTCCAGGTGCAGGGCAGTGTCGATGTTTCGTGTGTGGCTTGCAGCAGGGCGGCTGTCAGTTTAACTGCGCTGTGCTATTGACGTCTCGTGGAGACACAAAGACAAAGATCCCCCGTATAGCCTTAACAGACTGTTTAGGGCAAATGCTGTTCGCGAGCACTCATGAAGGCTGGCACGGCACACAGGGGAGTGGGTGGCCAGCACCACCCCCGTCCGTATTTGTCTTCCCAGTGGCGATGTTTACACATCGCGCCAGGTACAAATGTAAGGCTTAGTAAACCTAGGGGAGACTCGGGACCGGTTCAAATGTTCAACTATTATTGATCGTGGGCGGGATTCGAACTCGGGTCGCCGAGTTTGTAGCACAGCGTGCTAACTACTTTTCCACCGCACCCCATACACAAACACAATGAGATATACACACATCCGGCATCTTCCTTCACCTCACCTCTCGCCATGTTTGTCTCTCTGTTAATCTCTGTGTCTCTGTTTGTATCTCTGTGCTTTCACGTGAAGTCCAACACGTGATCCATAACTCAAACCTGCTGGTCTGCTAGGCGGCCAAGATACGTGAATATGTATGGACCTTTTCGTATCATCCCCTTGTATCTGATGTGGGATTCTCCTTGTAAACTCCACTTTCCTGCCACAGGTAAAATGTGCCTTTAAATGTATTTGGTCAAACCTCTCATTGATGAAGGACTCGCCTGAAATAAAGCGGCACGTACATACGCGCGATGGGTCACGGAATGATAAAGAATCTCCCAGTCTCCCATATCTCATGATCTTTACGCGATCTGTCTCTTCATCCGTTATCCAAGAACATCTCAGTCCGCCTATTGTCTACTCACTCTTGTCTCCATCATTCATATTTCCCTATCTCCGCTGTCTTCATGCACACTCACAATAGCTCCCCTCCATATTTCTGCTCTTGATGAATTATCTTACTTTCAACCAATATTGTTCCTCTCTCCCCATCTCTTGGTTTTATTTCCCACTATCAATATGTCTATTATCTCCGTCATTTTCCCTTCTCTTATGCCAATCAGGTACTTCCGGTCATTCTTCCTCTCTCGTTTTACGCGTCGCTCGGCATGCGATTCCCTCCTTTCTTCTGCCCACTATCCCCACATATTACATCACCATGCGCTCCCTTCCACTCTTCTCGCAGGATACATCCAGGGAGGCGGCTGCTGCCTGCGTCGCTGGCGATCATGATTCGACTGCACCCCTTCGCGGCGTGGCTCGCGGCGTGGCTCTCCCTCCTCGCCTCTGCCGCTGCAGGACCCCCACGCGCCTGCTCCATTATTCGCCCAGGAAACGTCGACTGCAGCTTCCGTGATCTCGTTACGTTCCCGTGCCCCCTCCCCAACAATACCCAGGTGCTTTGGCTCAACAACAACAAGCTGCGCTACATCCCGGCCGCCGCGCTGCAGAACCTGCGCAACCTTTCGAAGCTGTACCTGCAGAACAACCACTTGACACACGTGGGGCAGGGTGTCTTCGATGCGCTGCTGCAACTGCAGGAGCTCATTGTCTACAAAAATCCGTGGGACTGCTCGTGCAACGACATCGGCCCTCTCAGCGAGTGGCTAAACGGCAACATCGCGTCAGGAGGCACGGTCAGCTGCAATAACTCTGCATCACGACCGGTGAAGAACGTCAAGTGGAGAGACCTCCCGGACTGTGCGTCCACCCACGGGAACGTGACCGAGACCCCCCCCTTTGAATGCAAGGCGCCGCCGACCCAGAGCTCGCCGCCCGTCGCTCCTCCCGTGCTGCCCAACAGCGCGTCCCAGGAGCCCGCCTCGTCTGGCGTCGCCGGGCAGAGCTGGGTCCGGGATCTCGCGTGCGCGGCTCTCGTCGCAGCACTGATTGTGTAGCGCCACCAACAATCACATCGATCGTCACATTTACAATGATGTAACTAGACTTTAACAATGTACGTAAATATAACAGCAGTCTCCAATTTAACCAACATCGCATTGTTGTTTGGTAATCACAGTGGTAAGTCAGCCGATTCGTTTGTAGCTGATTAGAGTTGACATTTGAAATGTCATGGAGTATCATCTGATGCTGCGTTCTCGCTCTCGTGGGATTTCCTACAAGATTTGTGGCCTTGACATTTCACTTTAACCCGTACAGAGTGAAGCCACGCATGCTAACCTGTCAATGAGTGGAAATTATAATTATGTAAATTGTTTTATCAAACATGTTTAAGATTAAATGTATTTCATTAATAAACGTGAAAGTCTAATTCGACTTCAATACCTTTTCGGCTTTGGTTACGTCGGTAAAGATATATTCGTATTAGTGTTGTTGTTACCAGGCGCAAGCCTAAGGGGCAGGGTAAGTAGTGAAGTAAGGGAAAGAAGAGGGGTCACCAATGCTGTTGGTAAAGCAAAATAAAACGTGGAAGTGGGCAGAATAGATCACGGGCACCAGCGACGAGAGGGGAGAGACGAGGCGAACAGTCCATGAACTCGGAGCAGATCAATCACCTGGCGGTACCACATGAGGTGGCATAGCTTTACGGGATCCAGTTTCTTTATGTGGCCAATAACAGTGAATTATGTGAATTGTGTGACAACCCATTTGATTCACTCTAATTGGTCACCATGCATGTGTACGGCTAAGTCTTCACTTAAAGCTTTCGTGACTGCGGGAGTTCATATTCTTTGGGTCTTTCGGTAAAGTCACGTAGAACACGTAGAACAAAACAATTGTAAATGTTTGTTTGTTCTACGTGACTTTACCGAAAGACCCAAAGAATATGTGTGGCTAAGATTTTGCCGCCGTAGTTGTTACCGGGTTCAGCTCTGGCCCACGGACTATCAGGAGTTGATACCCCTTACAGTCATCCCAACGTTCACAAACTGAAGCCTCAATTAAATATATCGAGTCGATGTAATTCTCCTCCCCTGTACACGTGACACGTACACCTACACTGCATGCGGCACAGTTTTAAGAAAGCAACGTTCACAGTGATGCAAATCAGTTGGAAAGGTAGTGCAATGTTCATTTGTCACGCTTCAATATAAACACAGATTGCGGTCCTATTTTTTATCTCACAGGGGATTTTCATTGGTAAATATACTTTATGAAACTAAAATAAGACTTTCATAAAGTGTTGACCGTATTCTCTATGTTGTATACTTTTGGAATAATAGTGAATAAAGTGGCACCATCAATTGTTAGGTTTGCCGGAAGACTGAGCAAACGTGAACTTTTAAAATGTATTCAGAGCGATTTGCAAGCTAATGTCATCCCCTTGTATCTGATGTGGGATTCTCCTTGTAAACTCCACTTTCCTGCCACAGGTAAAATGTGCCTTTAAATGTATTTGGTCAAACCTCTCATTGATGAAGGACTCGCCTGAAATAAAGCGGCACGTACATACGCGCGATGGGTCACGGAATGATAAAGAATCTCCCAGTCTCCCATATCTCATGATCTTTACGCGATCTGTCTCTTCATCCGTTATCCAAGAACATCTCAGTCCGCCTATTGTCTACTCACTCTTGTCTCCATCATTCATATTTCCCTATCTCCGCTGTCTTCATGCACACTCACAATAGCTCCCCTCCATATTTCTGCTCTTGATGAATTATCTTACTTTCAACCAATATTGTTCCTCTCTCCCCATCTCTTGGTTTTATTTCCCACTATCAATATGTCTATTATCTCCGTCATTTTCCCTTCTCTTATGCCAATCAGGTACTTCCGGTCATTCTTCCTCTCTCGTTTTACGCGTCGCTCGGCATGCGATTCCCTCCTTTCTTCTGCCCACTATCCCCACATATTACATCACCATGCGCTCCCTTCCACTCTTCTCGCAGGATACATCCAGGGAGGCGGCTGCTGCCTGCGTCGCTGGCGATCATGATTCGACTGCACCCCTTCGCGGCGTGGCTCGCGGCGTGGCTCTCCCTCCTCGCCTCTGCCGCTGCAGGACCCCCACGCGCCTGCTCCATTATTCGCCCAGGAAACGTCGACTGCAGCTTCCGTGATCTCGTTACGTTCCCGTGCCCCCTCCCCAACAATACCCAGGTGCTTTGGCTCAACAACAACAAGCTGCGCTACATCCCGGCCGCCGCGCTGCAGAACCTGCGCAACCTTTCGAAGCTGTACCTGCAGAACAACCACTTGACACACGTGGGGCAGGGTGTCTTCGATGCGCTGCTGCAACTGCAGGAGCTCATTGTCTACAAAAATCCGTGGGACTGCTCGTGCAACGACATCGGCCCTCTCAGCGAGTGGCTAAACGGCAACATCGCGTCAGGAGGCACGGTCAGCTGCAATAACTCTGCATCACGACCGGTGAAGAACGTCAAGTGGAGAGACCTCCCGGACTGTGCGTCCACCCACGGGAACGTGACCGAGACCCCCCCCTTTGAATGCAAGGCGCCGCCGACCCAGAGCTCGCCGCCCGTCGCTCCTCCCGTGCTGCCCAACAGCGCGTCCCAGGAGCCCGCCTCGTCTGGCGTCGCCGGGCAGAGCTGGGTCCGGGATCTCGCGTGCGCGGCTCTCGTCGCAGCACTGATTGTGTAGCGCCACCAACAATCACATCGATCGTCACATTTACAATGATGTAACTAGACTTTAACAATGTACGTAAATATAACAGCAGTCTCCAATTTAACCAACATCGCATTGTTGTTTGGTAATCACAGTGGTAAGTCAGCCGATTCGTTTGTAGCTGATTAGAGTTGACATTTGAAATGTCATGGAGTATCATCTGATGCTGCGTTCTCGCTCTCGTGGGATTTCCTACAAGATTTGTGGCCTTGACATTTCACTTTAACCCGTACAGAGTGAAGCCACGCATGCTAACCTGTCAATGAGTGGAAATTATAATTATGTAAATTGTTTTATCAAACATGTTTAAGATTAAATGTATTTCATTAATAAACGTGAAAGTCTAATTCGACTTCAATACCTTTTCGGCTTTGGTTACGTCGGTAAAGATATATTCGTATTAGTGTTGTTGTTACCAGGCGCAAGCCTAAGGGGCAGGGTAAGTAGTGAAGTAAGGGAAAGAAGAGGGGTCACCAATGCTGTTGGTAAAGCAAAATAAAACGTGGAAGTGGGCAGAATAGATCACGGGCACCAGCGACGAGAGGGGAGAGACGAGGCGAACAGTCCATGAACTCGGAGCAGATCAATCACCTGGCGGTACCACATGAGGTGGCATAGCTTTACGGGATCCAGTTTCTTTATGTGGCCAATAACAGTGAATTATGTGAATTGTGTGACAACCCATTTGATTCACTCTAATTGGTCACCATGCATGTGTACGGCTAAGTCTTCACTTAAAGCTTTCGTGACTGCGGGAGTTCATATTCTTTGGGTCTTTCGGTAAAGTCACGTAGAACACGTAGAACAAAACAATTGTAAATGTTTGTTTGTTCTACGTGACTTTACCGAAAGACCCAAAGAATATGTGTGGCTAAGATTTTGCCGCCGTAGTTGTTACCGGGTTCAGCTCTGGCCCACGGACTATCAGGAGTTGATACCCCTTACAGTCATCCCAACGTTCACAAACTGAAGCCTCAATTAAATATATCGAGTCGATGTAATTCTCCTCCCCTGTACACGTGACACGTACACCTACACTGCATGCGGCACAGTTTTAAGAAAGCAACGTTCACAGTGATGCAAATCAGTTGGAAAGGTAGTGCAATGTTCATTTGTCACGCTTCAATATAAACACAGATTGCGGTCCTATTTTTTATCTCACAGGGGATTTTCATTGGTAAATATACTTTATGAAACTAAAATAAGACTTTCATAAAGTGTTGACCGTATTCTCTATGTTGTATACTTTTGGAATAATAGTGAATAAAGTGGCACCATCAATTGTTAGGTTTGCCGGAAGACTGAGCAAACGTGAACTTTTAAAATGTATTCAGAGCGATTTGCAAACATTAACGATTATATCCCTGTGTCACGTGGTACAAGAAACATGTGGGCTAAAATTGAGTAAGCTCCATGTAAGTCTAAATGAGACGGAAACATGTAGAGGGCGGCGGAGCCGTGTTTGAGTGGAGGCGGGTGAAGATCAGGCTTTGAGTAATTAGCAGGGGACCCGTGCATGAATGGGGAATTCCAAACAGGTGCAGAACAGCCAGGGCTGTATGGATTCAGATGCATGGAGACGCTAAATCAGAAGGATCCCAGCCGCACGCAGCTCTACCCAACATCCAGCCAGCAGTGGAGAGAAGCTGACCAGGGAGAAGAGCTACGCTTGAAGCTGTAAGTGGTAGCCCTGCGTCATTACAAGCTGTGTCGTCAGATACATATTTTTAAGTATAGTATCCATTAAATAACACCCCGGGGTCGCAAATTCGCAGTCCCTGTGGGGGTTACAGTGGTAGCTTGGTGGGGAGCAGGGAGACGAGCGAGGGCGAGCCAGGGCATTGCAGCAACGGGGGAGCGCAAGGAGGCGGCCTCTGTCGCAGCAGAGGCCTCCTCCATCGCAGAAGTTGCTGTGATTGTCTGACCCTGTCTCTGATGTCGGGAGGTTGTACTGCTGAATGTGATCATTGGGGTAACTGACTGAGAAGTAGGAGCTCCCGTGGGACTCGGGAGCTCGTACCTTGGTCGATAAGGGACATGTCCTCATATCTGGAAGGATGAGCAAGATAGTCTTGCGGCCCAGCAGTGGCTACGGTTGCCTATCTGAGAGCGAGCGTGTTCGGGAACGGGCTTATACATAGGTGTGTGTGGGTATTAGAGGCTGTGTATTGTATGTTTTGGAACTGGTAGGGTGGTTTACCTAAAATAAAAGACGGACAAACCCGATGGATAAGTCGCCTGAGGTGAAGGGTTGCCTCTCGCTCGCCAGAATGAACTCGCACTACCACGCACGAGTGACCTGGCTGGCTAGAGACATTATTCTCGTGCCGCTGGCAGCAGTTGAGACTGGATGAAGTCACGCGTCACAACCCTCCTTCAGCTCCGGCTGCTCTATGTTCAGGAGCTAAATGGCAATGTCGAGGTCTGCGAGCTCTAAACGGGCTTCAGAAGAGGGTCTGTGTGGTCTTCCCATTCCTACGCAGACTACAATGGCCGACTCTATTCTATATGTCTTTGGTGTCAAAGCCACAGTCGCACTTTGGCTTGTCTTTAATTTCACATTTATCAAGGAGGTGTGCTTATCGGCCTCTTGGTGTTCTGATGCGGTTGATGGTTCCACCGGTGTCTTAGAGGAGGGATGTCAAAGGCAGGAGATGCGATGTTGGGTCTTGAATTAGGCGTTTGTTGTCTAGACGTCCGTGTGCCACTTGGTTCTCCAATGTTTTTTTCTTCCGGATATGGGTGAGAACTCAGAATGGTGACAGCGCAATCCCAGAAGGGGAATCGCGACTTGAGACGATGCCGAGGTATATGGTTGAAGTGTTGCTTGATGGGTAGCTTGTTATCGTTGGCAAAACAACGTGTAACCTCCCTTGCAGTTGGTGCGATGTCTCTGGACATTTCGTGGCAGAACGTTCACCAGAACAGATGGCCAGAGAAATGGTGTTCGTTTCATTGTTTTCCGTTATGATATGCATGACGTTATTCAACCATGAATCTTGGAGTTTTGTGTACGAGCTGAGTAGATCCGTGAGAGGGCTGCAGTTCGCATCAGCTGAGGCGTCTCAGGTTGTTTCTGCAAATTCAATGTAGCGTGGTGATTTTTTATTTGGTATTTTCAAAGATTTGTTTAGGTGGGTTTTGAAGGTCAGGCTTCTATCCACGATAACCCCCACGTATCTTGGAGTGAGGTCATAGCGCACTGAGCGACCACAGGACACGTCAAGGGGAGCATCTGCTGCATGACTGTTCAGGTGGAAAGCGCCGATGGTGGTTTTGGAGGGATTTGGTCAGTCTCAGTGACGGAAATATGCCTCCAATAAGATTAGATGAGATGTTGGAGTATTAGTAATGTTCTCACGGTTTATGCGATGTGCTGCAAGGGCTATGTGATCTGTACATATGAACTTGCAAGATACTGAATGTACACGGCAGGTCATTTGTGTATAATGTTTAATCATGACGGTAGTCGTACCAAGCCTCGAGGGAGGCCATTGTTCGTTATTATCCTGCGGCTGTATTTGCCAGCGAGGTGTAACCCAGAAACTACAGTTTCTGAGCATCGTATTGATTTAGGTTTACAGGAGAAGGGCATTTGTAGATTTTGACCAGTGGGATACTGATACCCTAATCAATAATGACAAAATGAACCCGAATTACATCAACATTAATCATCTCAACAGACGACATTAATCACGTTAAGCTCATTAAGATCGTTTCCCGCCGTATCAACGTTTCTCTCTGCATGACCCCTATGCCCAACCTGGATTATACTGACCAGGAGGGTGAGGAGAGCATAAAGGCACACAACAGGTAACGACATTAATCACGTTACATGGAGAGAAAAGCGTTGATACGGCCGGAAACGCCGTGAATAAATACAAACAATTCGAGATGTCGATCTCAAAATTAATCTTGAACCTGCGTGAAGTGGAGAAGCAGTTTGTTGTCCGTGGTTGAAATCATACTATGTGTATTCCTCTAAAGAAGCCCACATATTAAGGTATATTTCTCCTAGAAGGGACTGTAAATGTACATTGCAATTTAAGTGAGTAAATGCATGTACTAAAATAAGTACAGCCCTCGATTCATACATTGCTGGATAAAGACCTTTCCATGCCGTGTCGACCAAGGGGGTTGTTTCACCATACTTCACCACGCTGGTCAGTGCGTGTTGGTGGAGGAGCAGCTATCACTCATCACTGATGTTAGTAGCGGTCGGGAACCGAACTCGGTAGTCTGGGATCACAGCACTACGTGCTAATTACTGCCCCACCGCCCCCACATATGTGGAGTTGACCTTTTGGAAACCTTTCCTTTTTCCTATGTATGCCGGAGCGCTCGTAACAAGCGCCGTTTCCACTCGCGCAGCACGGATGAGTCACGCGAGACTGAGCCGTGACTGAGTCACCCGCGCCGTGCTCCAAACTCAAGCGCAGACGCACGCGGGAGCCATGAACCGGAGCCACACGGGGCCTCCCCACCTCCTCCATCGTTCCATTGCTGTGCCGCGTGGAGCGTACGCTCATTTGCACAGCCGTCGCCAATTGTCGCCTCCTCCGTGCACAGTGCATTCTATCTCTGCCGTCACAGCAGTGTGCTTAAAGCAGGCAGTGTAAGATTCATCAGCTTTATTACAGAGCATGTGCAAATCAGGCCACACTAGATTGCATGTTTGCAAGCTATTCCTGGTCGCAGTGCAAGTGCGGCTGTGCAATCCGCGAAGGTCTTCTCCACTCGAGTCTTGCGTCAGTGGACAAATCCCCATAGTTACTCCGCAAAATACTGCAAGCAAAAATGAACCAACCTCTTAATCAGCGATTTCATATAAATATACTGTATATATAAAGGCAGCATGAAATGTATCATTTTTCCCACTTCAGGAGCCGGGCAAGTCTTAAGTGATTCGCCACTGGTCACATTGTGAACTCGCGGACCTTGGCCCATCGATGTGAATGACCAGTTCTCAAACAAGTGGACATTTTATTTCATTATTCTCTCGACCAAATCGGGTAGGTCAACACATTTCATAGAACCTCGTCCTGGACAAGCGGCTAAGATACATGAATGTTCTGCATAATAGCAGCTATTATAGTGAGCAGGTCCATGCAATACAGAATATATACGTACGAGAGGGAATCCCATTTGAAAACTGACAATGGGCCAAACTCTGGAAAGCCATTTCAAAAATAATGCAAAACCACAGTCACACAGAAAGCGACTCCCATATTAGCCATCGGTAGAAGGCTTCATTGTGTTAAAATTTTAACAAATATAAGCATATGACCTCAATACAAATGGACAATTTAAACGCGAAACATTTTTGTTGCATTTAAATAGAAAGTATGTACTTGAGAAAGGCGTTTAGAAAAGCAATCGCAACATTTTTCAATTGAAATTAATCTTAGAAAGCTGTTTTCAATAACACGGTACAGTTCAAGGTTATCGGAGTAGACATGGGGCTCCCATGGTCGCCACGGCGCAGCTGCGTGACATCGCGTAAATGTCACGACGAATTCTTTTAACATTTTAATTAAAACATACATAAATAGCTATTGTCCAAAAACGTTGATTATGTATAAATAGCTATTGTCCATTAAATGTTTTCTGGAATCACAGACGATTTGGCGATTATAGGCGCTCATCAATTCATTTAGAAATGTAATTACTCTTTTATTAATTAGTTTAACACGTAGCAGGCTTTCGCGACCAATATTATTAATAATAAAGGTTTTTTGGTTAGATCGCGTAATTTATAAATGTGTCGTAACCCTCCACCACCCGACACGGCCAAACAGTAAAAAATGTGTCACGTTTACAAAGGACAAAATAATTCACTTCTTTAGCCCACCGGTGTGTTGAAGAGCGAATCAACATCATTTAAAATTTGAGTAGTACGACGTTTCGTGTATACTGTGTCGTGAATATTGTATAGAAATTTTAAATGAAAAAAAAATGCTTCCAAAGATGATGAAGACACGATCGTTTGTAATGGATGAATTTGGTTGCATTCGTACGACACTGATGGCGAATCTTTTATTATAAAGCAAGTAATGTAAAACCGCGCCACGCAAATATTGTATCGCCAGGTAAATTAGTGGGAGAGCGAGCAAGAGGAGGCTGCGAGTTCATTTCCTGGTTTATACACAGCCCATCATCCCTCCGGGGTTGATACATTTAGCACCACGTTGTGGGGAAGTAAAACGGCGGTTGTCCTCGTGACAAGCAATGAGGATTTCCGCCACTGGCTCAGGGTTGTAAGAAGGAATTGGTACTGTCTTTATGATCATTTGAAAAGGAAGTCAAATAGCAACATTATCATCTTGTACATTATGAATACACATTAAGATCGCATTCCGACTTTGTATAATGTGCGAGTGGAGTCGATACATCGACACGAAGACAATCCCATGATGGCCAAGCGCTGCCATAAAACGCGACGAGGCTCTTCGTGTGTCCGCGTGCCATCCGAACTGGACGGTTCTGTCGAGCGCAGCCGAGCGCCGAGCGCAAGCCCCGCGGTGACGCAGACGGCTGCTGCCTTGCGGCGGGCAGCAGCCCCAGCAGCGCTGATCCCGCCTGACGGGAAGCCTTGGGCTGCGCTGCGGTGCGGAGTCCCGATAAGCGCCGAGGCTGCCCCCCCCAATCCCTTAACTCCATCCCAATACCCCTCTCCTTCCCACAAGCCGCAGGAAAAACCCCACCAAAACCCCACCACTCGGCCCACAGCCCCCAGGGAAACGCGATGACGAGAGCTCGGCAGGGGCGAGGAGTGGCGACATGAAAATTAAGCATCTAGAAGTTGCATTCTTGGGCTCACTATGGCCGTGCCGTGGCCCTTACGTCCCGAAATTGAGGCAGAATTTAGTGCGCGGCGAGCAGCAGGATGATGGTTACCCCCGACCCCGTGGGGAATCGGGATCGATATTCTGGGACAAGTTGGGACAAGCTGGGACAAGCTGGGACATTGTCAGTACATTTTGCATGCGAGCCACATTAATCATTTCAGCAGTCTTGGGTATTGTATTAAAATCAGTGTTCGCGTCACATTCGACACAACTGAATGTCTATTAGAGGAGTATTCTACAGGGTTCATTGTTTTTATTAGCATGATGATTGGATGTGTTTATGACTTTTAACATTGGGTTTGGTAATTGACTCACTTATTCAAGACCCTGACTGGAAAGTTCCGAAGCGTAACCTTGTCTACGAAACAAACTCCAATGAAGTCGTCGTAAGAGGCGACTTAAAAGCTGCTCTTACTCAAGACGCAGTGGACAGCGATGTAGCGGAACCTCGTCATTACCTAAAGGATGATAACATGAAAGGTATGCAAGGCTGAGTTTAAGTAAGTCTTATTTTCTTGTGTTAATATTGTTTCTCATGCCAATTGTTTGCGATATTCGTATTTATGTAGTGTGATCAAGTGCAGGTGCATCGTGTTAGCTGTACATGCTGTAACGCACACTGCAGAATCACCTGATACTGTGGACTATATTATCACAGGAGCTCCGTTCGCGTGCACTTCTTATGCAATAGCGACCAGCTTTGTCGGTCCACTGATTACGATTTGTGTATTCCGCTTCAAGTCTGAGGTTCGGGCCTCCGGTTGAACCGCATATCTCCGTTGGGCGCGAGCTGCCGGTATTGATACCAAGCGCGCAAAGTCCCTAGCCACTCGCGGTGCAGGGGGCACATTCCTACGGCAGTGAAGCTTCTTTTTAATCTGTCACTTTAGTTCAGTACACAGCACTAACCATCCTTAATCATATCTGCCTTTAAATGATGCATTTATTATTATATAAATATAATGGATTACGATTATTGTCTGATTTATTCAAGACTTTAATCATAGTTTACGTTCTAAGTTGATAGACCCACAAGAAAACGAAGAGTCGATTTCAAATTATGTTGAAGAAATACAGAACGCAACGCATCCGGGAAAAAAACATTGTCTTTAAAAAGAGAATATATTATAGGTGACGTTTTGAGCAATGGCGCTTCTTTATATCCCAGAGGTTTTCTCTGGCATCTCTGTTCTGATAGAGCCGTCTCTGGCATCTATATATATAAAATCGCAAATCTGTCTGTCTGTCTGTGTGTCTGTGTGTCGCCGGACCAAACGCAGTTTCATTGGACGGCGGTTGCCCCTGGCAACGGGTAGCGACGCATTCGCTGCCGGGTGGACGCCATTTTTAATTCCCGTTAAAAATATGCGCACGCATTTGTCGTATAAACTGGATATACCCAGCGTTGCCCGGGGGGAAAATACATTTAAAATCTTATTAAAACTTTCAAACATTACATACCAATGAAAAAACTACTGTGTAATTACTTTTAAACCCGACGCGCCAAGAATCGATTCTCTGAATCGCGCAAAGGAATCGAAGGTTGTAGATTCCTTTACATTCGGACGATTCCCGTTTACTATAAGTTGCTTAAAGTCGATATAAACTGCTACGAACGGGAAATATCCAGCGTTGACCGAGGCAAAAATGTAATTAAAAACTTCTGAAAAAATAAAAAAACAATGAAAATTAAACTCTATCATTCCAAATGTAAACCCCCAACATGCCAGGAATCAATTCTTTGAATCGCACAAAGGACTAATCGAAGGTTGTAAATTACTTTAGGATCGCGCTTCCTGTTTAATAACAGGACCCTGCGGGGTGGGCTGGTAGGAATAATACTAATACCGGTACAGGGATATCGACCGCACACACACGCGCACACACACACGCACATACACGTACACACGCACACACACACGTACACACACATGCACGCACGCACACGTAATGAAGTTGTGTTGCTACGCTTCCAGTTCGCCATGAATAACGATCCGAAGCCCAATAGCGCCCATTCATCACGCCGCTCGAGTGGGCCGGACACGCACACACGCACGCACACACACGCACACAGTCACACATATACACACACGGACGCACACACGCACACACAGACACGCACACACACGCGCATACACACGCACACACACACGCACACACACGCGCATACACACGCACACACACACACATACACACACGCACGCACGCGCACACACGCGCACACACACACACGCACCTCTCACCTGCAAGGCAGCGGTCGCCGCTTTTCCTCCCACATCTCTCGTCGCGGCAGCTGTAACGATGGTGCAAGTTTGTTTTTATCATCAATTCCTCCTCCACCCCTCCCCGCCACTGTTCACCCACCAGAATAAATGAGTTTGCCCATAGTCAGTCGATCAAAAAGTTTTGCCGTGAGGCGCCGGAAGCGACGGCCATCTTGTTTAATTCACAGATCGCAGGGGGAGCGGGCGGCCATCTTGTCGGACAGGGTCATGCCAAGTGTTTGCAGTAGGGGGCGATGTTGATACACGGACGGACGGACGGACGGACGGGACGGACGATATAATCTATTCGTGGTCTGGTCCACTTCGTTCCTACCAGTATAAGTTGCTTATAGAGTTGATATAAACTGCTACGAATGGGAAATATCCGGCGTTGACTGGGGCAAAAATATAATGGTGAGGGCGGTTGTGAGTGGCGATTGTGAGTGGTGATTAGTGAGTGGTGAGGGGAGGTTGAGTGGTGACGGTGAGTGGTGAGGGTGAGTGGTGAGGGTGAGTGTTGAGGGTGAGTGGTGAGTGGTTATTGGTGAGGGTGTGATTGGTGAGGATGAGTGGTGAGGGAGAGTGGTGAGGGAGAGTGGTGAGGGTGAATGGTGAGGGTGAGTGGTGAGTGGTGAGGGTGAGTGTTGAGGGTGAGTGGTGAGTGGTGATTGGTGAGGGTGTGATTGGTGAGGATGAGTGGTGAGGGAGAGTGGTGAGGGAGAGTGGTGAGGGTGAATGGTGAGGGTGAGTGGTGAGGGTGAGTGTTGAGGGTGAGTGGTGAGTGGTGATTGGTGAGGGTGTGATTGGTGAGGATGAGTGGTGAGGGAGAGTGGTGAGGGAGAGTGGTGAGGGTGAATGGTGAGGGTGAGTGCTGAGTGGTGAGGGTGAGTGTTGAGGGTGAGTGGTGAGTGCTGATTGGTGAGGGTGTGATTGGTGAGGATGAGTGGTGAGGGAGAGTGGTGAGGGTGAATGGTGAGGGTGAGTGGTGATTGGTGAGGGTGTGATTGGTGAGGATGAGTGGTGAGGGAGAGTGGTGAGGGAGAGTGGTGAGGGTGAATGGTGAGGGTGAGTGGTGAGGGTGAGTGTTGAGGGTGAGTGGTGAGTGGTGATTGGTGAGGATGAGTGGTGAGGGAGAGTGGTGAGGGAGAGTGGTGAGGGTGAATGGTGAGGGTGAGTGGTGAGGGTGAGTGGTGAGCGCGTGTATGTGTACCTATGGACGGGGGGCACGTGTGTGGGGCGAGCGGTAGTGTAGTGGTTATATTCTTAGGTTTTTTCGGTAAAGTCACGTAGGTAAAACATCAAAATTAATGAAAATTAAATAAAATAAAAAACAAAAATCACGACGTTTCGGAGGCAACACAAGTCTCCGTGCTGTCTTTGAGCCCCGCCCCCCTCCCTCCCGATGCGTTCCATTCATTGGCTACCACATTCTGATGAGCTCCCCCCCCCCCTCTCCTCCCCCCTTCAACTTGCTTATAAGGGATTACATCTTGAATCATTGCCTCACTTGATGCAGCTAATTCGGCTGTGACGGTCCCACCTGATGACGGAGACTTGTGTTGCCTCCGAAACGTCGTGATTTTTGTTTTTTATTTTATTTTATTTTCATTAATTTTGATGTTTTACCTACGTGACTTTACCGAAAAAACCTAAGAATATGATTCCTTGCAGTCACGAAAGCTTCAAATCTAGAAGTGTAGTGGTTAGTGCGCTGCGCTATGAACTCGGCGACCCGAGTTCGATTCCCACTTACTACCACCACCTGTGACGATCATTTGAACCGGTCCTGGGCCTCTCCTAGGTCGACTCAGCCTCAAACGAGTAACCGTGGTGTGAACATCGCCACTGGGGAGACAAAGACGGCCGGGCGTCGAGAATCCAAGTCCCGGGCGAAGCCGGGTAGTAAAGCTAGTCTCTATGTATATGCAATGAAGAAGGCCATTGCTCAATATATATTTTCCTCGTAAGGCAGTGCGAATGACTAACGTGTTTGAGTTTGTTAGTTGTGGACCACTTGCAACGCAGTATCACCAAATAATTGGAGGGAATACAATTACCAAGAAAAGCCCACTGAGCTATATAGATCTTTTTAGAAGCCACCTGGCCACAAATGATAACGCCAACAAAGTGGCTTATAATGTGGACGTTTTTCGCAGCCAATACTCTAAGCGCATGTTTCTAAAGAGTGGAGGGAAAAACCGGAGGCACAGAGAAAAATCTACACGACCACTGGGAGAACATGCAAACTCCAAATATACAGGCGTCAAGGTTGGCATCGAACCCACGACCTCCTGCATACAAGGCGAGAGAGTTAACATCTCGCCACCGCGGTGGATACACCAAATGTGCTCCCCACTGTGCCAATTCTCTGCGTTTATCCGCACGGCACATCGCTCGTTGTTGTGAGCGTCGTTACTTTGCCCTCCGTTGTTGCTGGAGGGCGACTTCCCAGCAGCGTCCTTCACGAACCTCCTCCACAGAGGCCGAAGTTGACAAGTCCAATAAACTGTAAAAAAAATTGTACCACATCCATCCATTTTTCGATTTAAAGCTTTCGTGACTGCAGGGATTCATCTTCTTGGTTCTTTCGGTAAAGTCACGTAGAATTGAAATAATAAAATAATAAAATAAAACATAATAAAATAATTCTCACGACGTTTCGGCCACAACGCAAGTAGCCGTCCTCAGGTGACAGAGTCATTCTGAATGACTCTGTCTCCTCGACAGACCTGTTCTCCATCTGAGGACGGCTACTTGCGTTGTGGCCGAAACGTCGTGAGAATTATTTTATTATGTTTTATTTGTATTATTTTATTATTTCAATTCTACGTGACTTTACCGAAAGAACCAAGAAGACACATCCATCCATTTAAAAAATAAACGTTTTATATTACCAAGTAAGGCCCACTGAACTATATAGCTATTTTCAAAAGCGACCTGCCCACAAATGATAATTAAACGAAGTGGCTTATCATGTGGAAATGTACAGCAGCCAAATACTCTTCTCTAGCCCTTGCCGTGCCCGTTTAGCCACATCTATCCGGTTGAACAGAAGCTGCTTGGGCATGTAGTGGATGGACATGCAGGTTACATGACCCAGCCAACGCAGCCTCGCTTGCCGGAGGAGCTCACTGACAGGACTGTCTGGATTTTTCAAGGATTTGTGAACTCCTCATACAAGCGAGTCTGGTTAAACCCAGAATGGATCGTCGGCAGGCTTGCCTGAATGTTGGTGCAGATACTCATTTTAGAGGGCTCCACGTTTAGCAAACATAGAGAAGCGAGGCAGTTAACAGGACTATAATTGACAAAGTTCTATAATTATTCATGCTTATTTTGCATCGGGATGTATTGTGGGCAATCCCTTTCGTGTTTACACGGAATGGGGCACAATCACCTAGACTATAACACGATTTCCATTATGATTGTGGGACGGAAAACGTCATTTGCTGCCTCAAAGTACCGAATACTAAAATTGCTAATTGTTTATCCATGAAATTGGTACAACGTTTCATCAGGAGGGTCTCATTTCAGACACTTTAAGATGGTTAGCCAATTCTCAATAAATGTGTTCACTGTAGAGTACCTTTATAGTAAATGCCACACTAATATACAATGTTATCTGCAGTTTTTAACGTTAAACATCTTAACCAAAAAGACGACAATATATTTTACTTATGCCATGTTGTGAACGTTCCTTTGTTCCATTTCAATTATTCTTTGAAAAAAAAGGATTGTAATTTAAAGTTTTGACCCTGGAACAGAAATAAAATAAAAAGGCTAGGGTGGAACAGAACGGCATTATTTATTTGGTTATTTCTGAACTGTGAACACAACCGCGTGTTGTTTACAATTATTCCCCATTCCTTCATGAAACCAACCACCCCAGTCCCCATAAATCGACCAAAGCCGAATCCTGCTGAACGCAGCCAGATCTCACGAAGTATCATGCACTCTGCTCTACAGATTCTGTGAACCACTCAATGCATGGATGTAGGTTGAAAAACACTGAAATCTCCAAATGAAACATAGCTAACTTCCTTATAAAAAGATCGCATTTTGAGAAAGAAAACGACTCGAAACACATTTCCAGTAACAACGAGCACGATTGTGGATGCGAATTAACTGGTTTGAGTTTTTGTCAAAATGGGAACGCAACAACCACAAACTTGCAAGCGCAAAAAACCTTCACAAATACTCGCAAAGATATAAACAGATAAAGACAAATAGAACATCATAACTATATATATATTAATACACCACAAACGTTGCCAATTATACAGACAAGACACGCACGAGAAAAAAAGTTACACGCAAATGGGAATAAAAGGCCATTTAAAGTTCTGGAGTATACTACATGCAACCAACATATAACGCTTTGAGCGAAAGTTACACGACACGCTCGGAGTGAGAGTCAATGATTCGGTGACTGAATCATTAAAACACAAATAGACGAAATTTAAACAATGTTAAACGTAATTAAATGCACTCTAATTATAAACGAAGTTAACCTATAAAAAACCCAAAGTAATAATTTAGGAATCCAAATGTACATGAAAATATAGTCAATGAACAGAATGTATTATTTCAATCGAGCGTGAGGGCCACAATTTGAAAATTGTAACCATATACATTACAATCGATTAATGTGAGAGTCCGTGAGCATCTTTTCAGGAAAAGGACACACACACACACACGTGCTCTTACTGAAGAGCCTTGTCAACACACTTATGATTCCTCTATCTGTGCCCCATTATTTCACTCCGTAATTAGCTCAACGATAAGAATTCAATATATGAATGGCATTGAGGAGTTGCAACATTGTTTACCATTGATTTGGGTTGTTCATATGGTAAACGGCACGTTGGGTGGGGTGAGGTATCTCTGTCGCGGTGTTAGTATCAAGGCCAAGAGGCCTGGCGACGGTGAGGATCTGTGTTCATTCTGGACTTGGGTGGTCAGTCTTGAGGGCCGCCAGGTACTGCAGGCACAACACGGCTTGAGGAAACACAGGTGGGCGAACTGAGGAGGCGTGCTGCTCGACAAGGAGAAGGGATGCGGTGTCTTGTTCGTGATCACGCCCATGGCCACTGTGAGCCCTCGCCCGAGGGCATTCTCTGTGCTTTAAGACCAGCAGCTGAACTTACAGCTTGGACATACATGTACAATTGCAACTCGAGTTGAATCCATATGAAAGATTAGGCTCTACATATTCCTAGTGGGTTACATTTAAATATTTATATTCGGGCGGTAGGGTGGCACAGTGGACACGACGTCTCCCCACCGCTGCTCTACGCTGAGCGCACACGTGGTCATGGACGTGATCACGAACAAGGCACTGTGCCACAGCAAGGGGGACCTGGGATGGATGTTTTTGTTCTCATTTGCGTGTTATCTGCATTGTTTTCCTCTCATAACTAAAACACTTACAATTTAACTGGTATTTAGCTGACATCCCAATGCTAAACATACCTGAAAATTACTCAGTTCGGATTACATGGAAAAAAATCGCATCATTTGGCAACAAACTTTGCAGATCCTTCATGAAAATAACAATAGCAACATTATCTCTCTTAATCAGGGCTTCTCAGCAGTTGACTCAACGTTGCTATTTAATGATGACCTTTATTTGAAATATTTATTTAATTTTCTCACACTTTTATGTTGCCTCTTGATGATTAAGAATTTTAAATGATCAGTTAAAACATTCTACAAATAACCAATTTGACCCTCCTCCCTAATGAGGTAAACGCCGATAACTTAAAATGATCTTCCTTCAGTCTTGAGATAATGTGGTGTCCGACGTTGAAACGTAGAAGGGGTTGTGTCACTAACCATCCACAATTCTACATTATTTTTGCACTCCCATAAGGCCTTGTTGTTTGACGGGAAGTGTAAAAAAATACTTGTTTTTTTATGCGGATATACAGAAATATGAAGGAGATTCATGATCCTACGTATTTATTTTGTTACAAAATATTGTATTCGTGTCTCTATCCCCATCTAACCAGGGTGGCCTCTGTGGGCTGCCCCTCAGCACCCGTCTCCCACAGAGGCCGCTTTGTGGGAAGTCTCCAACAAGCCTCCCTTCTCTGTGGGGTAGCCTCTTTCGCCCATACCAGCTGCTAGTTGCTGATTAGATTTCCCATCTCAGGGAAATTGCGCACATGCGATATACATGTGTGTTTGCACATTGTGTATGCGTGTGTGTGCTTACGGGCACACTTGGTAGGGAGCTGTAGAGTAGTGGTTAGTGCACGGTGGCCAACATCAGTGGGGAACATGTGAACCGGTCCTAGGCCACCGTTAGGTCTACTTGGACTTAAATTAATAACTGATGCAGTGTGAAATCATAAGTACTGCCGACACAAAGGTTCGAGTCAAACCGGCCTTCATAGGTGCTCGCTATCAGCACTTTCTCCACTTGCTTGTGCGGATCTTATTGGCATTCGCTTTATCTCGGCTTGAGTAAAAAAAGCAGATACACTGAGGCCTATGCATAATAAAAGATAAAATGTACAAAACTTTGTAAAACCATCAGGAAGGGAATGAGCACAAATATCAGAGAACACCATAAAGTGATTGTTATAATAAATAAAAGCTAAATAAAGGTCACTGGTAACTGGGAAGTCACAAATGGTAACCCTAAGAGGAAGATGCAACCATTGCATGTGAGAAATATAATCATAAAACCCATGGAGAAATCTAATCCTGATGGCTAAAGCAAAAGAGAAGTATTATTCCATTGGTGAGTGCTAACTTCTCAGATGAGGAGCATGATGTTTAGAATAAAACTTCGGAAAAAGTGGCCACTGCCCTGTGTAGTAATGACGAAGGTAGAACTCCTGCGCCAGATGAAATAACTGTGGACATCATCTCAGTCGCGGAACCAGCCGTTGGAACGGCTACACAGGAATGAACTGCAGTTATTATTTTATTTCAAAAAGGGAGACAAAACTGATGGTGAAGAATTACAGACCATCAACAGAGAGCTTTGCTATGAGGAAGGACCATTGCTAAAAACGTTATCTATAATACTTTTTAAAACGCATATATTTTTAAAACATGTTCCCCTATTTAGGGCAGTGTTATTGATGAACGAATTAATGTTGTTGTTATTTGTGCCGACGCATTGTCACACTTTTATTTGTTTAATTCTGATATATCTCTAGATTTATTCCTGCGTTCGTTTCTTAGTGTTTCTCACACACGCTAAGAAACGCCTGAAAGGCAAGGCTGGATTATGGACCGGGCCAGTGAGGCTCGTGCCCCGGGGCCTCGGACTGCCAGGGGGCCTCCAAGCCTCAGGCCGCATGCGGTGCGTGGCCCAAGACTTCCAAAGGAAGTCGAACGCCAGGGCCCTCAGTGCGCACAGTGCAAGCTGACCACTCGACCCCTGGGTGCTTATAGCGTGAGCTAACCACTAGGGCCCCCCAGACCCCTCAGCGCTTACAGTGTGAGGGCCCCCAGGCCCCTTGGCGTTTAAAGAGTGAGCTGACCACTAGGGCCCCTAGGCCCCTGGGGCTTAAAGCGTGATATGACCACTAGGGCTCCTGGGCCCACAGTGCTTACAATGTAAGGCCCCTCGGTGCTTAAAGCGTGAGTTGACCACTTGGGCCCTCAGGCCCAACGGTGCACACATCGAGCGTAACACCTGGTTCATACAGTGCATGCTTAAAACGAGAGCCTCTCGGAGAGTACAGTGCTGCTGTACAACTGAGCCACCGGTTGGCACGCTACAATATGCTGTGACATGATACAATATTCACCAACAAGTTATTTGACTTACCGTAACTATCTATCCCTTTATTTTAGCTAGCTGCCAATTTTCCCTAGCTAGCTGCCCACATGATTTAGCTTATAAACAGAAATTAGATAGCTAGCTGCCATTTATGCCAGCTAGCTGCCTTTACAACCAAATTATCTGCACTAAAAAGCCAGATAGTGAGACCGAGGGTTCGTCGTTTGTTGAGAGCTTAGTCAGCCGTTGACAAATCAATTATTAAAAATACACCGCGGTTTTGTGAAACGTAAAATAAATATGGCAAAAGCTATACTTTTTCATACACCAACGCATATATGAGACCCAATCCATACTGAAAGATGAAGGAAACCCCATTCATGTTTTCCATAGACATTTTGTTTTTAGATCCACGGAAGTAGATAATGCTAACGTTGACATAAAAATTTTCGACAGCTCTTACGAGGTATTTTTTTCCCCTCCCTATCGATGTGGTGTGGCCTATGTGCATAGTCTCCACCAAGTCATTTCACTGACTTATCAGAAACCTTTGTTGGTTGTTCAGCCAATGAAAAGCAAATTATCTTTTAAATTTCAAGCAACATCATTATCTCTGTGTCAGGCAGGTATATAAGACATTTCTTGGTAGGAAAAGCCACAGACAGATGCCTGTTTTCTTTCTTGGTACGCTACAGTAATATATTCAAAGACTTTTTAAAAATCTTTTTCTAAAACAACAGCCTTTTAAAATGCTATTTAAACAATCCCTCCTTAGGGCTATTTTCTAACAGCCTTAATAAAGGGTTAGGGTTATTTTCTTTTTTGTGCTTTTCTACTTTTTCTTTTATCTACTCAAAGCTGCCTTTAGGTACAAGTAGACTATAAAATACTACCACTTGATTGTATTTTCCAACAATAGTATTTGAAGGGTGTTGTCATTGTTAATATATGTTAATTCAATTATTTTTTCATAAGTATTGAGATATGATATAAACATATTCATATAAATAGCATACTAGTTCTGAAATGTGGACCACAAACGTTGGAATAGTGGTGCTTCCAAAAGGAAAGCCATAAAAGAAAAGGAGGCAAGAGAGGCAGTTTTGCTTCAAAGTGTTCCACTCATTGCCAACTTCTTTCAAAACCCTTCTGATAGTAATAGTGATAACAGCAGCACTATTGTCAGCTGTGAGGAAGGAACTAGCACGAGTTCAGTTTCCAGTAATGTTGTCACTCCCCCAGAGCCATCCTTTGAAGGCGAACCAGCTGATGGTATACAAGAACCATAATTTCCACCTCATGAGCAGTTGGGCAGTTCACAAGATTTAAATCAGCAACCAAGCCATTCCTGGTGCTATGAGGTCATTGACCCTGCATTATGGCAAAGCACTTCCAGTGACATTGTTAAATTAGTGCTTATTGAAAGAGTAGCAGTCCCCTTCCAAAACCGCAGTGGTAAATATCCAGCTTCAGTCCGAGATAGAGTGCTTGGTAGAAAGACTAGAGGTTTCAACAATTAACTTCTGAACTGTATATTGCCAAATGGGCAGAAGTTTTCGAGAAAGTGGCTACTGTACTCACCCTCAGCAGGTTGTGTGCACTGTTTTGCATGCAAACTGTTCTCCATGCAAACTGTTCTCCAGCAAGCTCGGTGGCTTTAGTCAGGGGTTTAGTGACTGGAAGGACTCTGAAAGAATGGGGGAACACGAAAAGAGTGCAGAACACAGACCACGCATGCTTGCCTTGCACCAGCGGACAAAGGGCAGTGCTATAGATGCAGATCTCATGCAGCAACTTCACAGGGGACGTAAATACTGGAGGGACATCTTGAAAAGAGTTGTAGCAGTGATCAAGTTCTTGGGAGGAAGAGGACTTGCGTTTAGGGGACATGATGAACGGTTTGGGTCAACCCATAACGGTAATTTCCTTGGCATCCTAGAATTGCTATCACAATTTGACCCATTCTTAGCTGAACACATTAAAACGTTTGGCGGAAAAGGCAAAGTGTCCTATTCGTCGTCGACAATATGTGAATAACTCATTGAGCTGATGGGTCAGAAAACTCGCCAAACAAAAGCAGATGAGATTCGGGATGCCAAATATTTTTCAATCATTTTTGACTCCACACCAGACATGTCACATGTGGACCAATTGACGTTCATATTCCGGTTTGTTAACAGCAGCGGGAATGTGGTGGCGTGCTTCTTGGGCTTTGAGCCAATTGAGAGCCACACTGGTAAACGTTTAGCAGACTGCGAGACAATCTTGATTTGAAGCTTTCGTGACTGCAGGAATCCATACTCTTTGGTTCTTTCGGTAATGTCACGGAGTTAAAAATAAAATAAAATAAAACAAATCACGACGTTTCGATCGCAACACAAGCGGTCGTCATCAGGCCGGATTCGGGATGCCAAATATCAGGCCAGATAACGACCGCTTGCGTTGCGATCGAAACGTCGTGATTTGTTTGATTTTATTTCTAACTACGTGACTTTACAGAAAGAACCAAAGAGTAAAGACTACGAGACTTTGATGGTGGAGGGCCTTGGGTTGGACCTCTCAAACTGTAGAGGTCAGTCACATGACAATGCAAGCAACATGTCAGGAGAATACACAGGGCTACAGGCCCACCTGGAACAAAAAAAACCCTCTGATAAGAGTATGTGCCTTGCGCAGCACATTCACTTAACTTAGTCGGTGTTAACACCTTAGACGACAGTAGCCCAGAGGCTGACGAGTTTTTCAACATGCTGCAGTCACTGTACACATTTTGCTCTTCATCCACACAAAGATGGGGGAAAGTCTTTCGGAAGACAGATGTCAGACTGACATTAAAATCGTTGTCCAGTACTCAGTGGAGTGCCCGGGCAGAGTCAACCAAGGCACTGTGGAGAAATTACATAATCATTAGAGAGGCCTTCAGTGGTATGTGCAATGATGATAATGAGAAAAGAGATACTCGAATTGAGGCCGCTGGATTATGTGCTAAACTGGACACCTTAGAGATGGTGTTCATGACACATTTCTGGGACGTCATATTTGACCGGTTCCATGCTACAAGCATGCACCTACAAAAAAGTGACATTGACATCTCTGTAGCAGCACAGCTTTTGTCTTCGTTGCGGGATTTTGTGGCAGGACAGCGAGACCAGTTTGAGGCTTTTGATAGGGCAGCCTTAAATGTGACAGGTGTCTCTCAGTCATACAGTGAGGGAAAACAAGTATTTGATCCCCTGCTGATGTTGTACGTTTGCCCACTGACAAAGAAATGATCAGTCTATAATTTTAATGGTAGGTTTATTTGAACAGTGAGAGACAGAATAACAACAACAAAATCCCGAAAAACGCATGTCAAAATTTTTATAAATTGATTTGCATTTTAATGAGAGAAATAAGTATTTGACCCCCTCTCAATCAGAAAGATGTTCGGCTCCCAGGTGTCTATTATACAGGTAACGAGCTGAGATTAGAATCACACTCATAAAGGGAGTGCTCCTAATCTCAGCTTGTTACCTGTATAAAAGACACCTGTTCACAGAAGCAATCAATCAATCAGATTCCAAACTCTCCACCATGGCCAAGACCAACGAGCTCTCCAAGGATGTCAGGGACAAGATTGTAGACCTACACAAGGCTGGAATGGGCTACTAGACCATCGCCAAGCAGCTTGGTGAGAAGGTGACAACAGTTGGTGCGATTATTCGCAAATGGAAGAAACACAAAATAACTGTCAATCTCCCTCGGCCTGGGGCTCCATGCAAAATCTGACCTCGTGGAGTTGCAATGATCATGAGAACGGTGATGAATCAGCCCAGAACTACACGGGAGGATCTTGTCAATGATCTCAAGGCAGCTGGGACCATAGTCACCAAGAAAACAGTTGGTAACACACTATGCCGTGAAGGACTGAACTCCTGCAGTGCCCGCAAGGTCCCCCTGCTCAAGAAAGCACATATACATGCCCAAGTGAAGTTTGCCAATGAACATCTGAATGATTCAGAGGACAAAAGTGTTGTGGTCAGATGAGACCAAAATGGAGCTCTTTGGCATCAACTCAACTTGCCGTGTTTGGAGGAGGAGGAATGCTGCCTATGACCCCAATAACACCATCCTCACCGTCAAACATGGAGGTGGAAACATTATGCTTTGGGGGTGTTTTTCTGCTAATGGGACAGGACAACTTCACCGCATCAAAGGGACGATGGACGGGGCCATGTACCGTCAAATCTTGGGTGAGAACCTCTTTCCCTCAGCCAGGGCATTGAAAATGGGTCGTGGATGGGTATTCCAGCATGACAATGACCCAAAACACATGGCCAAGGCAACAAAGGAGTGGCTCAGGAAGAAGCACATTAAGGTCCTGGAGTGGCCTAGCCAGTCTCCAGACCTTAATACCATAGAACATCTGTGGAGGGAGCTGAAGGTTCGAGTTGCCAAACGTCAGCCTCGAAACCTTAATGACTTGGAGAAGATCTGCAAAGAGGAGTGGGACAAAATCCTTCCTGAAATGTGTGCAAACCTGGTGGCCAACTACAAGAAACGTCTGACCTCTGTGATTGCCAACAAGGGTTTTATCACCAAGTACTCAGTCATGTTTTGCAGAGGGGTCAAATACTTATTTCCCTCATTAAAATGCAAATTATTTTATAACATTTTTGACATGCGTTTTTCTAGATTTTGTTGTTGTTATTCTGTCTCTCACTGTTCAAATAAACCTACCATTAAAATTATAGACTGATCGTTTCTTTGTCAGTGGGCAAACGTACAAAATCAGCAGGGGATCAAATACTTTTTTCCCTCACTGTATAAGCACGATCTTCAGCGAAAGAGGAAACACCAAACATTTGCAGATGAGAGCTCAGAGTCACGTGTGACACTTAAGGGGAGGGAGACGTTCAAAATAGAAACATGTTATGTTGTCATTGATAAGCTAGTGGCATGCCTTGAACATCGCTTGGACGCTTACAAGCGTTTGTCCAGTCTCTTTGGAGTTATGTTTATGTCAGATCAGGTGTCTAACAGTGATGTCATAGTGGAAAAGGTCAATGCACTCTCCACTGCATATCCATCAACGAACTCATCCAATTCAAGTCTTTCATGTCTGACTCTGAGGGTGAGAAGTGCCCAACTCAATTACTTGAGACGTTGCAGGCACTGCATGTGCAGTCAGTGTTCTCCAATGTTTTCGTGGCACTTCGGATTTTTTTTTTACTTTACCAGTGACAAACTGCCAGGGTGACCGGACATTTTCCCTTTTAGGTAGAATAAAAAATGAGTAAACACGTCTCAGCTCATTGTCACCTATGTCAATAGAGTCAGACCTTGTCAGACAGCTAGATTTGGACGATCTAGCGGATGATTTTGCGAGGAGGAAGGCAAGAAAGACAACAATATAGGAAAGCGGGGGAGGGGGGGGGCTCCAAAAGACATGTACCCAGGGGCCTCACGGGACCATGATCCGGCCCTGCTGAAAGGCGTCCATTTCGTGTGTAATTTAAGACGGAGTCACCATCTGAAATCCGCGTGAGCTCTCTCGGAGATTAAAACGGTGACACGGCGCAGAGAGCTGCCAGGAGCGCTGCAATAAACGTGGGAGCCACGTGACGGGATGTGTGGCACTCACCAGAATAAAAGAGGGGGAGATGTTGGGCCCTCAGGTCAAAACACATCGTCGCAAATCATATTAGACCACAAAGCGCGATTATGTTCGCGCCTAAGTCCACTGTACGAGGGTATTTATTTATTATCGTAATCTGGGAGGATGTTCGGGTTAGTGTGTATGGGGCTGGGGAGCTTAGGAGCCGCATCGTTTAGCATCACACTCTTCTACAGGCACAGTGCTGGAGTCCATGCCTACTATTCGTAGCATGTGCTCGACCTCCACTATATGACAAGTTAGCCTGGCGCAGTATTATAATTTTTAGCACTGGGAAAACAAAGACGGCCATTTGTGGTTTGGCTTCACCACCCCCTCGTTTGTCAGCCAACCAGGATTTTCCCCAACCAATGCTTTATTTTGTTAATGAAGCACTTCACCTGGAAACTCGATCGAGGTTGATACAGAGCACACACGGAGAGTGACGCGCAAACACACACGGCGACAAAGGGGATCGTTTTTGTAGCTTCTTGTCCCATTGCGTGTGTATAGCACACTGGCCAGTCGAGACAAGACTGCTCTATTTTTTTGTTACAGAAAAGATGAATTCAACAAAAGTTGGGAGCTATGAATGCATAATAATAGCTTCTGAGTGCAAAAAAGTGAAACATCTTATTCCTTTACATCAAGTGACTATCTTCGTACGTAAACAGGAAAAATACAATTATATTGAGTCTGTCAGCCTCTCCTGAGCAGCCAGTGATCTCTTCACCTGATTCTGCTGTGCTGGGTAATGACCATTGGCGCTTTCACGGACTCATTCTCTCACTTGAAGCGCTTCACAAACACCATGGGGCTGCTCAGCTCAGTCCAGTAATACAGTACGACATGCACTATGTACTGCCGTGGTGTATTGTTCGTAATATAGTTATTAAATAGTAGACAAGGGTATATTTTACCGTGTTGAAATGAAATAATGTTACGTTGTGGTCCTATGAGTCTACTGCACCAGCGTTTGGTTGGAGATTTCCCTTTTGTCACAATCTAAGGCATGCACAAGGACCGATATCATCGCTCCACTGCTACACTGGGCGTCCGCTCGAGCAAGTCCCATCCTTTGGCTGTAAATTTGTCACCAGTCTCGTTCATTGGCCAACTTCCCTTCCAGTGACCACTTCTGTTTGCGCAACATGCAGACAATGCCACGTCTCTAACTTGTTTGTTCCACGATACATTTATTCCTATTTCTGTTTCTCCACGTATATTTTTTGTCATGCATTTATCAAATCCTATTTTCACACTTGTCAAGTTTTGTTCCATTTTGTAACTAAATATCGATGTTTCTGATCCATATGCCCTGATTGCATACTTTATTACAAATGTAGTGTCAGCGGAGTGGGAGACAAGATTTTTCAGGATCACCTTCTTTATTCACGCCTTCAGGTTCACAGGTTCGCCTTCGTGCTCTCCCTAGTCATCTAGCCTAGCATTAACACAACCCTCACCGTCAAACACCCACAGTTCCTCCGCCCTGCCGACACAGCCGTGTAGATGCTCACCGGCGTGTGTACTACTCGTCCACCGCAGTTGCCATTGCTGGACAACAGTCGGCGCTATTACACTACACATACAGTACCTTAATTTGTTCATTTTTAATATTTAATTAAAACGTCTAAACAAAGTTCTGCTGTTGCTCGACATTTGATGTAATTTTAATCCAGATCTGATTTTGATAAATTCCTTAGATGCAATATATAGCTATACTTATCATTTTAATACATCTGTTGTACATTAATTGTGTTTTGATCATATTTATCTTAATTCCACGTTGCAGGCTTCTTTATGAACTTTTTAAAAAATTGCTGTGGTTAATTTGTATTACTTATAATGACCTTGTCAGAGGCATTTTCTTAAAATTTCGTGCACTCTCTCTGTTTATGTGTATGCCTTTGTTTCTCAAATCCACTTCTTTTCAATTCAGTTTTAATACATTTAAATTTTCATGAAATGTTTGAATGTTGTGAATATCCAATGAAAGTATATCTGATATGTGTTTTACAATATGTTTATGTAACCTCTGTATAGCGGATTCTCACCTGTATATTCCCCTCCTGTGTTGTATGAATACTGTTACCAAAATGTCTCCATTCGTTACCTCCATTGGCGTGGTGATTTGTTTATATTCCCCTGTACGAGCTATAATTTGCGATTTACCATTGATCAGTCTTGCAGATTTTATGTTCTCATTTTGTAATGACATATTCAATTACCTGTACTCTAAACATGTTTTTCAATTCTTTCATGAATGGTCTTCTGTGTATCCTGTCCCGAAATCAACTCATTTTGCACTCTATAATGCACAAAGACAGGTGTTATTACACTTTTGCTAAACTAACCACATGTATAAATATGCACTTAAAATGCGTATCATAGGATATAACGATTTGTGGAACAATATCACACGTAATATATCTAACTTACAGCTTCAGAATAATTGGAGCGGCTGAGTGTTAGTACTAATCTTGGCTGAGCTGGGGTTTCTCAGTTGCTCAAATGCACTGGTCCAGTGGGGGTTGGGTTAAGGGGAGATTGTGACGACACTGAAATAACCAAGACAGGGAGAGACAGAGAGAGGAGAGGGGAGAGCCAAAAGAGCGAGAGAACCAAGAGATGCCGAGATAAGGGAGCGCTGAAACGGACAGGAGCTCTGGGATACACATATATGATGGGAGAAGCAATACTAGGAAATAGAATATATAGCTAAGGAGACAAAGCATAAAAGGGAGAGTTGGGCGAGTCTGAGAGCCAACATAGTAGACACGAGAGCAGACAGTGAAAAGTGAGAGCTGCAATGCATCCCAGATAGTCACCATGGGAAGCGCCTCTGCTTCCATCTTCGTTGTCGCTTCACTGCTGCTGCTGCTGTCACCATCCACTGCCCTTTCCGAGGACCAGAGGATGGAGGCTTCGACTGCCCCCCCAAGCGGCGGTGCCAGGTGGCCACTTGGCATTGATTTATCGCTGTGTTACTGTCGTCGTTGAATTAGGAAGGCGTGAATTGCGCTTACAGTGGATGTCTAACATTACTCTTTTGAAATGATCGTTTGAATTAACACAACGGTATAAATGTGTAGTAAATACGTTTTCTACACTCTACATTTGAAAATACCATGCATGTCGTACTGCTATTTTCAGCGTTGTGGATATTAAATAAGTAATGGTTTTATTTTTTAAATCAATTGTAGTGCTGTTCTAAAATGACAAAAGGCAGAATTAGTTTATGCCCCTCTGATACATCACGCTGTGCAAATATGTATGATTAACTTTTGCAAATATGATTGATCGTAGTCTTGGTTCATGGGGTCATTATATAGCTCAAACCACACTCAAAATTGTTCATCTTAATCAACATTATCCTAATTCCGCGGCTCTCTGGCAACACAATGATTAACATTCGGCTCATAACCTAGGTTCCCTATTTCGTCGGAAAAACGTTGTTACTCTACATTTTGCAATTTCATTGTTGTATTTGATGTGTGAATTTGACCAATTGAGCATGTTTTAATTCGTAATTTAGCAAAGGTGTTCTTTACTATGTATTTGTGGTCTACCTTCATATTAGGTTATGTGAATTGTGGTAGCACTGCTTGAAATTGATCTCAAATCCAGAATCTGTCAAATGCTCCAATGAGGCGCTTGAACACACGTAGAGTAACTCGATATTTGTGGTCTAGAGGTTCGATGAGGTGCCCTTGCTGCTGCTACCCACCTAGGTTATAGGAAAGATGGACACCTTCTTATTAAACACTTCTTGACATTAGTGTAGTGAGTCCAACTGAGTCGCAAACGTTCTCTTGGGAGCAACACGTTTTATTAAACTCTTAGCACAACATACTCCAAGTTATTAACACAGCACACTCTCGGGTGGTGGCCACCCAACTAACCATGCTACGGCGGAACTAGACACGGTTCCGCTATCCCGGTCCGGACCACAAGCTGGGTCCCGGACTGCGTGGCTGGAGGCTTCTTCAAGCTTGACGTGGATCTGCTGCCTCTCCAACAGTAAGAACCCCGAGCCCCTCTCAGGGCACCCCTTATATCGGGCCAGGCTGGGGTTGGCTCCGCCTATCGCCCCGCCCACCTTCTCGATCTCTCTCGCCCCCTTGCCCGAGGGCTCTCGAAAGTTATTTTCAGACCATGTGACCACCCATTGGCCCCCTCCATCGGTGGCCCCCCTCCAGTATCATTCTGTCACATGTCCCCAGGTCAGCCAGAATATCATGCCCCCAACGTAACCCTAGCTGGCTGACACTCTCTCGCTGTCGCAACGGGAGCCCACACCGCACGCTGTGCGTGGTGCCACCGCGCATGACCAGCGATCCCGCAAGCCCCCACTAGGGCTGGTACTACACCCCGCGTCCGGGGTGTACACACAGTATACATCCCGCCGTGGCCTCGCAAGCCCGGCACCACACAATGACATTCCCAGTCACTACATGAGCATTAGTGGGCAGCACTCGGCACCGGCAGATATCCATGTTGACAATATTTACCAGAGGTGTGGACTCGAGTCATGTGACTTGGACTCGAGTCAGACTCGAGTCATGAATTTGATGACTTGCGACTCGACTTGGACTTGCATAACAATGACTTTGTCCCACCTCTGATATTTACACCACCCACCCCCCGCATTTCGGACCAGCCCTCAAAATTGGCATTGACCCAAATCCAATCCAGCAGAGAAGAGCCTAGCCAACCACGTACCTCGAAGCTGCACTCGCTGGCATCACACGGATGCTGCGAGCGGCTCGAGAAGGCAGAGAGTGGGTCTTGGCGGCCAAGACGTTGAAGAGGACGAAGGAGAAGAGACCGAAAATGGTCCCAGGTTACTCTTTTTATTCCCATAACTTCAAAAGCCGGGGTGACGTCGTACCGCGCGGCCAATCGTGCGCCTACCTGTGGTTACCGCCCCCTGTTACAGTGTCCTCCTTGGAGTGCCGCGGTGGCGGCGCCGACCACCCATTGTCGCTCGTTGCTCATTGTCTGGAAGGGTGCCCGGCTGGCGAACACACACCCTGCGAGTGTGTGTTCAGTATGGGGGTTGGGAGGGGGGGACAGAGGCGCTGCAATTCTCGTGACCTCATGGTCTGATCTTCTTGCTTAATATTCCACCCTCAGTCCCTCCCGATGTCGTGAATAACTAACTGCGGCTCCAGTGAACCTTTTCTTTTTGCGCCCATAGAATCTTAAGCCAACTCAGGGGCACCGCAATGTCATCTGTCCTGCGAGGGGCGGCCAATCTCATGACACTGGGAAACCGTGGGACTTTCCTCCTAGGGACCCATCGGATGAAAACCCGTTGCACCAGGCGACCCCCTACCAGGACACTACGTGTGTGCACTGCATGTGTGTGCTCAGGGTGGGGGGCAGGAGGGAGTCGTGGCGCTTGCAGAGTTGCTCCAAGGCCGTGGCACCACATATGCCCATGGCATTGGATGGCCAGGTATGGCTGCCATAATGCAGGCCTCTAGGGGCCAGGCCATTCAACAACTGAGCCAACTTGCTCCGAGTGGCCGTAAAGCCATGGCATAAGTAGCTTGGTGAAGGGTTTGCTAAATAATAAATACCTAGTCGGCCATTTGAAATAAGGTGAAGCAAGATTCAAAAATGTACAAAGGAAACCTCACAGAGCAAGATTCAGAGCACAGAGCTTGTAATAATTGTTTCACTTCCTTTGTGGTCCTGACTGCTTCCAGGAGGAGGCTACCATTCTACTTTGTTCCAGCGACCCTTCCTGGGCAAGAGGCATGGACAGGTGCACTCACATGTTGTCACAACATAATCCATGAGGTTGTCACACCTTTGTCTCTCTTGCACGTCACGTATTTTGAACTGGCTAATTTGTATTTCACCAACTCAGATATACAATTGTAATGTCTTTAATGCCCACAACTCTGCCACACAATACATTTTTGAACCACATCTCTAGTTGTTAATCAATTATCGATATTTAAATAATCATTTTCGAAATTGATTATCATTTCAGAAAAGAATGAGATTAATAATTGAATCCAAGTAAATTTTAGTGACTTTGAATTGCTTGATACTCGCAGACTTTATAAATGGCCGCTGTGTTGGAGTGTGAAAGGTCAGTCGCAGATATGATGGGCACCAATGGATGGCAGGCCTTGTAAACGGCTTGGTTGTTTCAATACACATTCAACTGATTTGCAGAACCAAAATAAATAAAAACCCTACTACATTACTACTCCGGTTTATGTCTCCCCATTTTATGTCGTTTCGCAAATACGTCGTCACTTTATTAATCCACTACCCTGATTTATGTTGCCTCAACCCATAATTACATTGCTAATAGCATCCGTCCATTCTCGTATCCGTCACCCCGGCCTTACACTCCACCTACCTGTACAGGAACTACCTTGCGTCGTGCATAATGAAATATAGTGTAGACTACATTGTATATAATTTACGTACAATATTTTGGTGATTTTTAGAATGGTATTTTACTCTGTATAATTTGTGTTAAAGTTTACTGCTGTGCACTAGTGTTGAGGAGCAGTATTTTTTGTAATTTAATGTAAGATTTGAACATTAACACAGCTTCACCATACCCGCTGTCTTTGTTTAGCTCCTGTGCCAACATCGCTTTGATTTACGTCGTTTCGATATTTGTCATTGCACCTTTCAGGAACGGATCCCCGACGTAAACTGGGGTATTACTGTATTTGGTTGACATTTTGAGCGAGCCAGATAGAAGCCAGATAGAAGCTTGATTCTCTGAAAGGTCTCTAGTATTTTCAGTTTTACATTGCAACTTTACAACACTAACATAAAATGTTTTAAATATGATTTCATCCATTCTCTGAACTATTTGGATTATTCTATGTAATTATATAAAAATGTAATACAGCATTTAAAATAACATATTTTAAAATAACATTTATAATAATTTAAGAGTTTCTATTTTTAACATTAGAATTGTATTATATATGAAAGAAGATGCATACAAATCGCCCAATGTTTTAATTTCCCCAGGACAACTGAAGAAATTGAACATGTAGCTCCACATTCCTTATATGATTTGCCTGCCATGCAGCCTTAGGCCCAGTTACGCTTTCAACCACCTTGCAGGGGTTCAGTATGTGAGCATATTGATCAGTATAGGCACATGGAAGTTATTTCAATGACACGAGTTGTCAACGAGAACAGATTTACAAATCACGTGAAGCAAAATGAACACACTCGCAGCCATGCATATAATTTCAGAAAAGACTTCTGCGAAGAAACGGAGCCATGTTATACTATGCAGACAAAGTCATTGGAGCCGAGAGACTAAGCAATGTCTTAGGCAGAATAATTGAACGTTCGGAGTGCAAAGAGAAGAATGTGAGCGATAGATGTTTTTTTACAAGAGACAATTCAAAGAGTCGAGTGCTGAGAAGCCTTCCACGGTTTTCAATCATGGTGAATATGTGAGACGTGAAAGTGATTCGATGTCCAGGTCGAATAGCATCGGATTAGATGATATAGTTGAAAATAACATCGCTGTGACTAAGCGAGGGACTGCCAAATAACACTTCCAACACAACAAGCAATAGCAACGGCCACGGCCATTGTCGTGAAATGAGAAAAGTAAACCTAAACAATAATTCCTTCAGAAACAACATTGTCAGTGCCAATAACATGGCATACACCGGCAATAAAATCAACACCTATGTATGTATGTTGGACTTTCGCACCGTGTGTAGCCAATCATGCTACTCGGAGCTGCGGGGAAGGATACCAAACTAAACACAAACAGCGGTTATAAAGAAATGATTCAAAACTAATTTCTTCTAATATCTTTCAGAGGCTGTTGCCCGTGGTAGCTCGCCTCGCAGTGGTAGTCAAGCATCAAATCACAGCGTTTGCTCCCCCACAGACACGATGGTGCGTGATACAACAACAACAACACGTTCCATCACGAATCAGCTACCCCTTGGATTCCAGACAAAGAACTCTGGGAAGAAAGAGAATGGAATTCAGCCAAGGCAACATAATCGTACACAGCGCGATCAACCTGGGGCAAGATCCCCAGCAATGGGAGATGCTGGGGCAAAGGGCTTTGATGGCCACATACAGGTGAGGATGTATTCAGCCTGTCCCCATATACATTGAATACAGATTCTTGATTAACCAAACATTAATTAACCAAAGCCGGAATATGTTAACTACCTTGCCTGGTATACAGGGATCTTAATTTTGGAGCTTTCGTGACTGCAGGAATTATTCTTTGGTTTTTTCGGTAAAGTCACGTACTTTACTACGCGTTCTTCGTACTCATTGACATGTTAATTTTTTCTGTAACCCCTCCCTCTCTCTGCCTCCGCCCCCCTCTGTTTATTTAAGGCCATGCCACAGAGACGATCTCCCTCTCTGTGCCTGTGTTACTCTCTCTATGTATCTTGGTGATATCTGTCTGCTTATATGTCTGTCTATAGTTTTCTGGTTAGATTTTTTGTTGCTATATCATTTATACCTGATGATGATTGCTTGTGTTGCAATCGAAACGTCGTATGCTATTATTTAATTTATTATTTTATCTTTATACGTGACTTTACCGAAAAAAACTAAGAATGGTATACAGGGAGTTGTGGATTCGATCCCGACCCTGACGCCCTCATATTCTTGGCTTCCCTTACACTTGCTGAGTGTCTAATTCCCTTTTAACAATATAAAATTAGCGTGCTTGGTGTCCTATGTTTAGATCTAGCCACCCATCATTACAATTAGGTTATACATTTTAACAGGTGAACTATTATTTGGGTCTTTCGGTAAAGCCACGTAGATAGAAAAATAATAAAAATATCACGACGAAACAGGTGACCTGTTTCAGCCTAATCTCCACAGGCTACTTAATATATATAATGGGATAATGTTTCATGTAGTCCAGTTCTGATTTCACATTAATTACTATGTCAGATTAATGACATGTAGAAAACCAAACTCTACACAAATTGAACATAGAATCAGATCAGCGTTTGCAGTCGGTTCGTTATTGATATTTTGGGGCTGTGGTATTGTTTTCTTTTGGGACTGTTGTGAGTCATGACGTGACTCAAATTCCAGAGTTCTTATATAATTGGTGATACAATGCATATATAATAATTTTAATAAGCATATCTCACCCGGAGGTGCTGTACAGAACTTAAAAAAACTATAATGGAAATGTTTTTCGTCCAGTAATTTGTGACAAATCTCGGACGACCAACTTGCTTCACAAGAGAACCCAGTTTACAGCTGCATTGATTTGAACCCTGGATATCAACCAGCCTGGTTGAAAGCCGCGACCACAAGCCACCACTGCGAATGTGGCGATTTTATGTCAAGTGATATTTAACTGGAAAATTATATTTGAAGAGAATGTAGTAACTAGCGTTGTATTTGTAAATGCAAAACTACACATTAATGATGTTCACGCATACAGACCTCAACTCGACCTTTACAGGACTCCTCAAGCCCAGGAATCCTGGTACATTCGGTGCGCGTGCTTGGGGACACAGATCACAGTGTCGTTCTGGCGTGGCGCGTGGGGCCCATGAACGGGGACATGAGAAGATCACACGGAGCTGACGGCATCATTGGGCCTACAGAGGAGATTAGAGCTCGAGATCCAGACGGCGAGCGAGAAGGAAGGACGGAAAATGAAGAGGGAGGCAGCACTGTCAAAGAAAGGGGAACTGGGAGGGGAACTGGAAGGCGAGGACGGATGGGAGCTCCTGGGTCTGCAGGGTTCAGCATCTTGTACGCACGCCTGGGCGAGCAACAGATGCGTCGCTTGCACGTGCCGCCTGACCACACACGTGCCACAGTGCCAGGCCTGGAGCCGTATGTCCCGTACGTGGCTTGTGTGGTAACACGGAGTGGCATTGGTAGAAGGTGGCAGCACATGCCGCGACGTGAGCAGTGCGTGGTGTTCTCCACCGATGAGGCGGCACATGCCGCAAGCACGCAGCGCTTCATCAACGCTGTGGTGGCGTGTGTGGCCGGCGTCATTAGCGCACCACTCGCCGCACTGCTATGCTGCGGTGCGGTCAAGCGCCGATGTCGGAGGATGTATGGCCAGCGCTTCCAAGGCACGGGAAGATGCGGGAGGGGGAAGGGGGCGGGTGGGGAAGGAAGTCGCAACGTCATGCTCGAGGGTGTACCAGTGTGATCATTGAGTGGCTCTTTATTTGGTTTAAGTTATCTCGCATTGTGATATATTGAGTTTTGAGCTTACTTTCCCCCAAAAAACTGAGGAGCACAGATTCGATATTTATTTACTCATCGTAATAACAATTACATATTTAAGAATGCACATCTAGTGGTGCACATCTTTAATGACAACTGCCATTTTACCCTGGTCTCAGACTCTAATTGTGGTTTATTTAACCTTCTAAAATAAGTTAAGCTATACAAGCCTCACATGTGTTCGCTGAGACATAGTATCACGTGGTCTATAATTGAATACAATCTGTAGGATCTAACGATACTGGAGGGGGGCCACCGGTGGACGGGGGCCAAGGGGCAGTCACGTGGTGCCAAGGGGCTCTCGGAAGCATTCGAGAAGGAGCTCGAGAAGCCTGGAAGGTGGGCGGGGCTGAGGGCGGAGCCAGCCCCGGGCCAGGAGCACATAATGAGAGCTCCGTGAGCAGCTCGGGGTTCTTCGTGTGTTGGTGTTGGAAGATCCACGTCGGGGAGAAGAAGCCTCTAGCCACGCGGTCCGGGACCCGCTTGTGGTCCGGACCGGGATAGCGAACCGTGTCTAGTTCTGCCATAGCGTGGTGAGATGGGCATTCGAGACCTAAGCGTAGGTTGTGTTGTGTTGCGTACTGTTATGTGAATAAATAGTGTTGCTCCCAAGATAACGTCTGCGACTCAGTTGGACTCACTACACATGTAAACACATACATACATCGTGGCCACAAACTCCAGATGTCTGCAGTATGCCTGTACGTGTGTGAGCAGAGGAAGAGTATCTGCATGAGACGTACGCCAAATTCGAATCGATGGCTGTGCGTCCTGAACTCCCTCTCACAGGCGAAGAGGGGATGCCCCCAAAACAGCACCTCCACCCCAGACCCGCAGACTCAGAGGGCCACTGAAGGCTGAGAGTGCCCATGATGAATTATAATGTTGATACAACCATATAATGAGCCAGTGGTATACTTCGACGAGTCACGATTTCCGATCTTGCTGCGTCTGCAGAAATGTGTCCCAAACCCTTAAGGGCTACGTCGACCTGGGAAATGATATCATCAACTGGGATGTGTTTAGGGGCAGTGGCGGCTCCTGCAAAATCTCTCAGGGGGGGCAAATGTTTGGATGATTGATAAGGATAAGGTCCACCCATGCAATGGATAAATTAACAGCTTAAGCATGTGTAGTAAGTATTTAGGAGGCTTTGACGATGGGGTCGGAGGCACACATTTATTAATACCAACTCGTGTACAGTAACGGGTACACACAACACTTGAAGGGGTATCGTCCCCTTCACTCGTCTAACAGGGAGACACAACGTCTAACCCCGCTAACCTACGCCCGAGTCCTCCACTACGGAGCTAGGGGAGGCTACCTATCCCATCCCTGGTCAAGCTGGGATCCCGGCACCCTGAGTCTCCAGACCGGCTCTTATAAGAACGTCAGTCTGGGCTCTCGGGGCCATGCCACCGGCTTGCCCTGGTCGGTCCTGACAAGGACAGCGAGCCAGGGGAGCTCCGGGGCCTATTCTAGCTGGTCTTCACTCTTCGCTGGTGAAAGCTAACACTCGACCTCGAGCCCTCCGGCTCACCACCTTTTATAGCACTCGGCCCCCGGGAGGGGCCCGTGGGGGATGCAGGTGCGGACGTCGGTGTGAGCACCTCCTCTGTGTACGGCCCTAGCCACGCCCCTTGTGTTTGTTACCCATCCGTGCCCATACATTTCCACAATTACACCTCTACACATGTAAAGGCAACTTCACTACTTTAATATTAATGAAAAATAAAGTGACTCTTACAATACATCTCCTTGTTTGTTTCTATACTCACTATTATTACACTACTTACATCACATTACTCGCTTAATACACTGCTTACTTATACTGAAATTTTGCTCTTCTCTCTTTCAAAGTAGCAAAGTGATCAATTACTCTCTCATTGAAAGCAGGCATGTTCCTGACTAGTTCCCTCTCCATGGAAAGCATAGCCATTGCATTCAGACGTTCCTGTCCCATTACATTTCTCAAGAATGTCTTGATTCTCTTTAAGGTTGAGAAACACCTCTCAGCTTCAGCAGTTGTCATGGGAGTGGTTATGAGGATGTTCAACAGAGCAACAGTCTCTGAAAAAGTATCCTGGAGGTTGTACTTCAGCAAAACCTGGTACAGCGCTAGTGCACCACAGCAGCCCTTGAATTCTGGACTCTCATAAATGACAGACAGTTCAGTCTTCAGCTTCGCCTTATTTAACATAGGGTATGCACTGACAGTGATGTTCAGAGCCTCAACAGGGAATGTATGGCCATGCTGTTGAAACATCTCTCCTTGTAGCAGCGTGGCACTTACAAGGTGGTCGGAAAAGGAGAACCTTTCTTTGGTGTGCAATACAGTATATAATTTAATGTTGGGTTTGTCTATGGCAGTATATAGTAGGGTGTAGACTCGTGTGATGTAAGAGAATAAAGTTTAGATGGAAGCATATTATATTTTTCACGACGTAGAATTGTAATGTATTACTTACTGTTAGTAACTCAACGTATTGTAGAGTATATTTAGTATACTGATGATAATATGTAGTTTATACTTTAGTTGTTTACGTGGTGGTTTTAGTTACTGCAGCTACATACTATTAACACTCCTTCCCTTCATTAATGTTACCCTTATCCCCTCCCTTTGATGCTGCTAATCCTGCATAATGCACGGGCATATGCAGTACTAGTCACATACCTGCATTTCCCATAAATATGCTAAATTCCTCTTGATATTTCATATTCTTTTGTTAAGGCTCCCCCTTTCTTCCCCCCTTCCAACCCAGCTTATATACATGCTCCAAGCACGTGTGCTGTTTCATTCAGACGATGTCGCCTCGACAGACCTGGTTTTCACCTGAGGACGGCTACTTGCGTTGTGGCCGAAACGTCGTGAGAATTCTTTTATTATGTTTTATTTTTATTATTTTATTACTTCCCTTCTACGTGACTTTACCGAAAGAACCAAGAAGATGAATCCCTGCAGTCACGAAAGCTTTAAATCGAAATTCCACTAGGTGGCGACAAATAAAATTGTTGACTGAAACGTGCTGACGTATGATAACGTAAGCACGTTAGTGCGAGCTCTCCCGGAAGCCATAGAGAATGCATTGCAGCGCCCGCCTTTCGAAAAAAATCATCTTTGAATGTAAGTCTATGGAACCACTCTGGGCGATTCTCAGCCGGAGTGAAATCGCCCAAAAAGAAGCGGTACTCCACAGAACGTGACATGACGCTGATTGGACTATATCCAGAGGCACAGTAACGGCTAGCATAGCTCTGTGGTTGAATGAGATTGTTAATGTGATTGAAAAAGTCCCTTTCACACATTGGTGGTGCGTCGCCCAATCGCCCTAACGAAGAAACCGCCCCTGTTTAGGGGTGACTGCGAAATTCAACCCTTTAGCTAGAACCGATTTTAGGCTGTCGGAAATTGGGCTGTAGCTCTGATTGATAACAATCTTGTCACCATCTAACTTTTTAGTGTCTGGATCTGGCTTCTTCTTCGAAAGGAAGTTGAACTTGGAAATCAAGTTATGTTTGCATTCAGCTGACATTGAGGCGGCTGAAGAGGCTGTCATGTTATCTACATAGTCCCAATCAGATGTCGACATTTTTTCTGTCAATGTTAAGTGCGATTGCAAGAGGGTCTTGTCTAGATTGTCTAGTTCAAATCGGAGCAGTCTCATTCTCTCTGAGATCAGGGCTAGGCTGGCCCTGGACAAGATCCGTTTAGCATTAGGAGAAGTGACAGCAACAGATGTGAGTGTGAAGGCGATCGGTATTACCTTGGTGTCGTGGCATCTCGTCAGAAAAGTGAGCGACTCGATCAGATGAGCCTTCTTGTCTCGAAGTCTGTTAAAAGATCTAATAGTTGTGTGGAAGCGCTCCCTGTCGTCTTCAGGTGAAAAAAGAGGGGGAAATCTGTCGAGGCGGGCTGTTTATAAAGGTTTAGAGATGGGCGGGGCAGCTAATGCCAATGCGGGGGAGGTACTACGGAACTGTGGGGGGTGGCCATTGTATTGTGAGAGATTAGCATGTCAATGTAAGAAATTTGAAGCTCGGCGAGAGCTCGGACAGCGCAGTGGCCACATGGAGGTAGAAAAGAATGGCAAGCCGCCATTTACTAACACAGTTAGCGGTGGCTGTGTTAGTGATTGTAACTCAGAGAGTCGAAAATGACTGCTAGGTAGGATCGGAACATCACAGCCAGTTATGACTTAAACTGGTTGATAACGTCCTTCCAATGATTGCTCAGTTTGTACCCATCTTCTCGGTTGAAATTGTGTCTGTGTTTATATATCTGGATGGCTTCATGAATGAATCTTTGTTGATAGCCAGTGGGTTTGCAGAGTCCCTTCATCTTGGCAAAATCAATTTCGTGTGTGCCCACAGCGTTAAATAAAACATTTTTCTAACAGATTGGAAATAAGTAGGTTTTTAGGGTTAGGATTTACGGGTGGGTAAGGGATTAAGGATTATGGTTTAAGAATAGGGGTTATGGTTTAGAGTTTAGGGTTAGGGGTTAGGGGTTAGGATTAAGGGTTGAGGGTTAAGGTTTAGGGTAAAGTGTTAAGGTTTAGGGTTAAAGGGTAGGGGTAGGATTAAGTTTAGGGGTTAGGGTTTACAGTTATGGTTTAGTGGATAGGGTTACAGTTTAAGGTTAGGATTAGAGTTTAGGGTTAGGGATTAGGGGTTGGGTTAGGGGTTATGGCTAGGGGTTAGAGTTAAGGTTTAAGGTTAGGGGTTGGGGTTAGGGTTCGGGTTTGGGTTTGGGTTTGGGTTTAGTGTAAGGGTTTAGGATTTAAGGTTAGGGGTTAGGGGCTAGGGTTAGGGTGAGTGTAGGGTTCAGGGTTAGGGGTTAGGGTTAGTGGTTTGGGTTAGTATTAGGTGTTAGTGGTTATGGTTGGTTAGTGTTAAGGGTTAGCGTTTAGGGGTTAGGGTTGGGGGTTAGAGTTTAGGGTTTAGGGTTTAGGGTTAGGGGTTAGGGTTAGAGGTAGGGGTTAGGGTTGGGGGTTAGGGTTCAGGTTCGGGTTCGGGTTAGGGTTAGGGTTGGGGTTAAGGGTTAGGGTTAGGGGGTTAGAGTTTAGGGTTAGGGTAGGGTTAGGGTTTAGGGTTAGTGTTAGGGTTTAGGTTTATGGTTAAGGGTTATGGGTTCGTAATTGCGTAGTTAGGGTTAGGGGTTACGGTTAGGGTTAGGCGTTACGGGTAAGGGTTAGAGGGTAGGGGTTAGGGTATCGGGTTTGATGGTTAGGGTTAGGGCAGTGATTAGGGTATGGGGTTAGGGTTAGACTCAGGTTAGGGTTAGGGTTAGGATTGGGGGTTAGGGGTCAAGGTTTAGGTTTATGGTTAGGGGTTAGGGTTAGGGGTTAGGCTATGGTTAGTTTGGGTTAGGGGTTACGGTCAGAGGTTAGGGTTAGTTAGGGTTAGGGGTTAGGGTAAGGGTTTCGGTTAGGTTCATGGGTTAGGGTTTTTGGGGTTAATGTAAGGGGTTAGGGGTTAGGGTTAGAGTTTGGGTTAGGGGTTTGGGGTTAGGGCTATGATTCTGGATTTGAAGCTTTCGTGACTGCAAGGATTCATATTCTTAGGTTTTTTCGGTAAAGTCACGTAGGTAAAACATCAAAATTAATGAAAATAAAATAAAATAAAAAAAATAAAAACAAAAATCACGACGTTGTGTTGCCTCCGAAAGGTCGTGATTTTTGTTTTTATTTTATTTTATTTTCATTAATTTTGATGTTTTACCTACGTGACTTTACCGAAAAAACCTAAGAATATGCCCATAGTCTGTTGTCCTTTCCCCACATCTCCGATGAGCATGGTTGGCTATGTACGGTGTGAAAGAAGTTCAACATACACACCAACATGGACACTCGCTAAATAACTTAACCATCATGGGCACTCGATAAATAGCCTAACCAATGGTGTTTGTGTTTTGTCTCTCTCAAATTGAGCAATCTTTGGAAGAACGTGATCATCCAGGTCGGGTGTTGACTGTTGTGTTAACCGACTCTCTGTGTTGTATTACATTGCATTTCTAAGTTTACTAGGTTTGTTTCTACCTGCGATTGCTTGTGTTGCAATCGAAACGTCGTATTCTATTATTTAATTTATTTTCTTTCTACGTTACTTTACCGAAAGAACCAAAGAGCAAAATGGAAACTCGCTGAAATAATTTCGATTTAAAGCTTTCGTGACTGCAGGGATTCATCTTCTTGGTTCTTTCGGTAAAGTCACGTAGAAGGGAAGTAATAAAATAATACAAATTTAACTAAAACATAATAAAATAATATAATAAAATAAAAGAATAATATATTATTATTTCATTTTATTATATTATTTTATTATGTTTTATTTTTATTATTTATTACTTCCCTTCTACGTGACTTTACCGAAAGAGCCAAGAAGAAGAATCGCTGAAATAACTTCACCAACATGGTGCTGTAGCGCCACCGCGCGGTCATGTGGTACAACTGCAGTGCCTGGTGCGGTGACAGCAGCAGTGTCACTGTGCGGTGTCTTCACGGCTTCATTGTAGCCAACCCGCTTGGGACTAACGCCAGGACGCCGCAGCACCAGCGACTCACAACTGCGGGGAATGCGCGGGTGACGCCTGACAGCGGCAACTGCTGGCGTACTGTGTTGGCCTACACTGCACATGTCCACCAGATAGCAGACGTAACATGTCAAAAAACTAAACTCTGCAGCTGATTTGCACTGCAATTCTTTATTTCTTCACAGATTTTCAAATTACAAACTACTGCATTGACATCCCAAGCTGTCCCATGCGTTTATACCGTTGAATATTTGGTGAACATTGGTGCTAAAATAGTGAAACGCACTGCATTCCCAAACAGTGCGCTTCAATACTCTTTGGTTCTTTCGGTAAAGTCACGTAGGTAGAAATAAAATAAAAATTCTACCTACGTGACTTTACCGATAGAACCAAAGATGATGGATTCCTGCAGTCACGAAAGCTTCAAATCAAGAATGCGCTTCATATCGGCAACAATCACACCCGTCATCGATTTCAATGCAAAATGCCGCCCCGGTTCCACAAGTCATACAAGCAAGTGGTGGATGCCCTTCGACTCTACTCAACAGAGTCGCGCCATATACGATTCAACTCATCTCTCTGAAACGCGTTTAAAAGCATATTTGAGGCATCTCACTTGCAACCCTAGGAGGTCCTAAGTCCAAAGCAGGAATCCCAATTCCAAATCTAGGAGTTCCGATTCCTCATCCGGAAATGTGAATACCAAGGAAGTGGTTGTGGGGCTCCCGGAAATGGAATAGGGACTCCCAAAATAATCCATATACCCTGTTAGCCTAGTTAGGGTTATGGTTAACGGTTAGGGTTAGGAGTCAATGAGAAGTGAATTCCTCCATTTAATTTTATCTTACAATGCTGTACATAAAATAAAAACTGGGAAATTTAACATGTATATTTTTTCTGCGTGAAAAATCGACATAGCAGTCAAATACACTAAACACATGTGGAGGGCAAAAGCCACACGACCATGGCAAGAACATTCAAACTACAAATATACAGCAGGTGTGAGGGACGGGGTTGAACCTACGACCTCCTGTATACCAGGCAAGGTAGTTACATTCTTGCCACTGTGAATTCCTCTGTTTGCCTTAGTCTTACTACGTGATGTATGAAACTAAAACTGTAAAATTAAACGTACTACGTGTTTTTTTGCAAAATATTAGCCACAATTTTAACGTGTAAATTTTCAATTAGAAGCTCATTCTTCCAATGCCTTGAGGCATACTATGCTATATATAAACTAAAATTGGGTGATTATACAAATATATTTTTTTCTCGAGAAAAAACCAACACACTAACCCAATTTCATTAGGGGTAGGTTTAGGTTTAGGGGTTATGAAGATGTAAAGTTGACCATTTTTCAATGCAATTTTCCATTGGAAAAGTTTAATTGTTGCAAAACATTGCTAAAAGCCCTTATTTTGCTTGTCAATAACACTGCAACCACAAGACACGGAGAGCCAGTTGTTGCATTTCCTGATTGCAGAATATGGAGGCGACCAATTGTCCAGGGGCTTGACGAAAAACATTTCGAAAGCATTTGCAATTTCTGCGTCCCAGAATTGTACGAAAAACATACTTAAACATGGTCTGGAAGATCTGTATATACTCCACTGATGTTAACCGAGTCACCCCTTGTCTCAATGAAGCCCCCCGAGTCAAAAACAGTGGCATTTGAGCCATTGAGTTGAATGGTTTTCCAAAAAGGGGGGCTCTGTGCTCAAAATGACATTCGCTTTCATAGGCTTTCATAGGCTTTCATTGACAGATCAAAGATTGTTGGGCATTGACTACTGAACAATCTAAAGGTCCAGGAAGTCAGTTTTTACATTTCCTGATTTCAAAATATGTCAGCTACAAATTGTCCCGAGGGATTGAAAAAACATTTCCATCGTGAAATGAGCCCCCAAAAAGCATTTGCAATTTATACGTCCCTGAATTGTACTAAAAACATAGGCAAACATCGGATAGCATAGGGGGGGTGACATTTTTTTCTTCAAAATCCCTTTTCTCAAATAACTTAAGCATAGCAACTGAAATTATAACAATCGTTGTGGCATGCAAGCCAATTATTCAATTCAATCAAGGCCATAGGGTTGAGGTGGCTGTATGAGCATTACAGATTATGGTCAGGGCTATAGGTTCCACACAAGTCACGTTTTTCCCACGTGTGGACAAATGCACAACTACAGTACACAGTAGAGGGTTTTCAGCGGTTTCATTTAACTTGATTCCTGTGTCGTGGTCAAAATATTGTAATCAACATTTAGTCTACTTCCTGTTGTCCAATCAATTCCAAATGTTGCACACGTACTCAGATCCGGTGACAATGCATGCCTGTATCAAAATCGGCATCAATTAATTCGCTACTTTAAAGCAATTAACATTTTGTTTGGACGCCTTATTATATTATTTATATATATATTTGTGTATGTAAAAAACTCTGCGGTTCCTAAACTCTCGAATCGCGTCGCCCAAGAAGCAGACGCCACGTGCCTCAGGCGCGCACGCTCCGTGTCAACGAGTTACGGGCACCCTCACTCCACGCAAACACAAACGTTGTACATTGAAGATTCATTTATAGAATAACTAATTTATTCAAGTCAGCGTTGATGTGGGAGCAGGCGCCGCATCATTGACATACTTCTCGACCGTGAGTTAAACGAAGTTGTGAATAAAACCGTTTAAAAAAACTTTTCTTAAGGAGTTTATTTAAATTCACTTGTGTTTGTCGTGGTAAAATCTTGAAATACAAATTTAGTCTACTTCCTGTTGTCCAATCAATTCCAAATATTGCACACGTACTCAGATCCGGAGAAAATGCATGCCTGTATCAAAATCGGCATAATTTCAGGTAGAAAAACGCTGCGGTCCCTAAACTGTGGAATCAGCTTGCACAAGAATCAGGCACCGCGCGATTCAGGCGCGCACGCGCAGCGTGGACGAGTTACGGCCGCCATCACTCGACACAAGCACAGAAGTTGGACATTCAAGACGCAGTTATGAAGTCATCAACTAACACAAGTCGGCGTTGATGTGGGAGCAGGCGCCGCATCATTGGCGTACTTCTCGACCGTGAGTTGAACTAAGTTGTGAATAACAACTTTTTAAAAACATTTTTTGAAGGAGTTTATTTTATATCCAGTATATGTACGATATATAGATGTTGGGGGCCTAGTTGCGAATGGCACTATTATATGATGGATTAACAAAAGCTATTTTTTATTTGCACGAAGTAGTCGGTAAATGAATTTAAAGGAAAAGATGAAAGGCACCCACATCATGTGCCTTGCCTTTTGAGAAAAGCAAAGATGCGTATTTTAACGAAAATAAGTGTGACAACAAAAAAAGAGATATTAATTAACACAATGCATTGCTGCACCTTAATATGCTGCATTAATACTGGTAGGAACCACCTGGTTCCACCAGCCCACAGGGGATTATTGTGTCCGTCCGTCGTGCATCCAAAAATGGGAGGGGTGGGGCTGGGTGGGGAGGGGAGGGAGGGGCTGGGTGGGGGTGGAAGGGGTGGGGCTGGGTGGGGAGGGGCTGGGTGGGGCAAGGTAGGGAGGGGCTGGGTGGGGAGGGGCTGGGTGGGGAGGGTGAGGGTGGGATGGGTGGGGCTGTGTGGGGAGGGGCTGGTCACCCCGTGGTGCCCTTATAAAACTCAACGTTTAACCTACTCACGCCGGCTTGTGCCCACCCTCACAGTATTATGGAATTTCGATTTAAAGCTTTCGTGACTGCAGGGATTCATCTTCTTGGTTCTTTCGGTAAAGTCACGTAGAAGGGAATTAATTCAATAATAAAAATAAAACATAATAAAATAATTCTCACGACGTTTCGGCCACAACGCAAGCAGCCGTCCTCAGGTGAAAACCAGGTCTGTCGAGGCGACAGCGTCTGAATGAAACAGCACCATGCTTGGAGCATATATTTAAGCTGGGTTGGAAGGGGGGGAAGGGCGCCTTGACAAAATAATTTGCATATCAAGAGGAATTTAGCATATTTATGGAAAATGCAGGTATGTGATTAGTACTACTTATGCCCGTGCATTATGCAGGATTAGCAGCATCAAAGGGAGGGGATAGGGGTAGCATTAATAAAGGGAAGGAGTGTTAATAGTATGTAGCTGCAGTAACTAAAACCACCACGTAAACAACTAAGGTATACACTACATAGTATCATCAGTATACTAAATATACTCTACAATAAGCTGAGTTACTAACAGTAAGTAATACATTACAATTCTACGTCGTAAAAAATATAATATGCTTCCATCTAAACTTTATTCTCTTACACCACACGAGTCTACACCGTATTATATACTGCCATAGACAAACCCAACATTAAATTATATACTGTATTGCTATAAACCACCTTATACATTGTAATATTACACTATGTATTATTCTACCCACCCTAATGTATATCACACTGCTGTATATTCACTATACAATAACGATACTATATATTACTTTGTACATTGTATTAAGCATATACATTTTATACTATTTGTTGTTATACACTGTACCATTGACCGTCGTGTGAAAGATACTAAGAGGAAGCAACAAAATATGTCAATGGGAGAGTAGGGAAGGAATCTTGCAGCGGAGCAAAGAATCCATTCCCTGCGGAGAATACAATGCCAGTGAGTGGAACACAGTCTGAAAGTCACCGTGTTCTTCTCACTGGCATTGTATTCTCCGCAGGGAATGGATTCTTTGCTCCGCTGCAAGATTCCCCTCACTACTCATTGACATATTTTGTTGCTTCCTCTTAGTATCTTTCACACGACGGTCAATGGTACAGTGTATAATAACAAATAGTATAAAATGTATATGCTTAATACATTGTACAAAGTAATATATAGTATCGTAATTGTATAGTGAATATACAGCAGTGTGATATACATTAGGGTGGGTAGAATAATACATAGTGTAATATTACAATGTATAAGGTGGTTTATAGCAATACAGTATATAATTTAATGTTGGGTTTGTCTATGGCAGTATATAGTACGGTGTAGACTCGTGTGGTGTAAGAGAATAAAGTTTAGATGGAAGCATATTATATTTTTTACGACGTAGAATTGTAATGTATTACTTACTGTTAGTAACTCAGCTTATTGTAGAGTATATTTAGTATACTGATGATAATATGTAGTTTATACTTTAGTTGTTTACGTGGTGGTTTTAGTTACTGCAGCTTCATACTATTAACACTCCTTCCCTTTATTAATGCTACCCCTATCCCCTCCCTTTGATGCTGCTAATCCTGCATAATGCACGGACATAAGTAGTACTAATCACATACCTGCATTTCCCATATCCCCTCCATTTGATGCTGCTAATCCTGCATAATGCACGGACATAAGTAGTACTAATCACATACCTGCATTTCCCATATCCCCTCCATTTGATGCTGCTAATCCTGCATAATGCACGGACATAAGTAGTACTAATCACACACCTGCATTTCCCATATCCCCTCCCTTTGATGCTGCTAATCCTGCATAATGCACGGGCATAAGTAGGACTAATCACATACCTGCATTTCCCATAAATATGCAAAATTCCTCTTGATATGCAAATTATTTTGTCAAGGTGCCCTTCCCCCCCTTCCAACCCAGCTTATATATATGCTCCAAGCATGGTGCTGTTTCATTCAGACGCTGTCGCCTCGACAGACCTGGTTTTCACCTGAGGACGGCTGCTTGCGTTGTGGCCGAAACGTCGTGAGAATTATTTTATTATGTTTTATTTTTATTATTTTATTACTTCCCTTCTTTGTGACTTTACCGAAAGAACCAAGAAGAAGTATTATGGAAGTGTAGGAGATTGAATAGAAAATACACGTTACATGGAGTTACTAAATACTTTTAAAACATGAAGAACACAGGTGCCGTGAGAAATTAGAAAGGGAGAGAGATAATAATGAAGGAAGCGGCACTGTGGATGTAATGAAGGAGGGCGCACCGAGCAGTAGAGGCCAGGTGGAGAACGATGGGAAGGCGCGTGCGGAGCGAGGCGTCACGTGGGGGGAGATTGAGGGCGGGGAGCGTCGTAGACAGTGGGGGGCGGGGCGGGGGTGGACACCCCATGCAAAGCGCCGTCTTGCTGGGCACGTGGGCCGATGAGGCGGTGGCAGTCGTGGTGGCTCGGCTGGGCACCGCGTGGACGTGTTTCTTGTTGCATCATTGAATTCGTCTGGAAGTATTGATCACCAGCTGGTCCATATGGCTTACTAGCCCGTCAAGGTGGATTACCAGCTCGTTCATGTGGATTACCAGCTCGTGTTGTGGATTACCAGCTCGTTCATGTGAATTACCAGCTCGTTCATGTGTATTACCAGCTCGTGTTGTGGATTACCAGCTCGTGTTTTGGATTACCAGCTCGTGTTGTGGATTACCAACTCGCCCATGTGTATTACCAGCTCGTGTTGTGAATTACCAGCTCGTTCATGTAGATTACCAGCTCGTGTTGTGGATTACCAGCTCGTGTTGTGGATTACCAGCTCGTGTTGTGGATCACCAGCTCGTGTTGTGGATTACCAACTCGCCCATGTGGATTACCAGCTCGACCATGTGGATTACCAGCTCGTATTGTGGATCACCAGCTCTTGTTGTGGATTACCAGCTCGTGTTGTGGATTACCAGCTCGTTCATGTGGATTACCAGCTCGACCATGTGGATTACCAGCTCGTGTTGTGGATTACCAGCTCGTGTTGTGGATTACCAACTCGCCCATGTGGATTACCAGCTCGTGTTGTGGATTACCAGCTCGTTCATGTGAATTACCAGCTTGTGTTGTGGATTACCAGCTCGTGTTGTGGATTGCCAGCTCCTTAATGTGGATTACTAGCTCATTCATGTGAATTACCAGCTCGACCATGTGGATTACCAGCTCGTGTTGTGGATTACCAGCAAGTTCATGTAGATTACCAGCTCGTTCATGTGGATTACCAGCTCGTGTTGTGGATTACCAGCTCGTGTTGTGGATTACCAGCTCGTGTTGTGGATTACCAACTCGCCCATGTGGATTACCAGCTCGTGTTGTGGATTACCAGCTCGTTCATGTGAATTACCAGCTCGTGTTGTGGATTACCAGCTCGTGTTGTGGATTACCAGCTCGTGTTGTGGATTACCAGCTCGTTAATGTGGATTACCAGCTCGTTCATGTGAATTACCAGCTCGACCATGTGGATTACCAGCTCGTGTTGTGGATTACCAGCTAGTTCATGTAGATTACCAGCTCGTTCATGTGCATTACCAGCTCGTGTTGTGGATTACCAGCTCGTGTTGTGGATTACCAGCTCGACCATGTGGATTACCAGCTCGTGTTGTGGATTACCAGCTCGTTAATGTGGATTACCAGCTCGTTCATGTGGATTACCAGCTCAACCATGTGGATTACCAGCTCGTTCAAGTGGATTACCAGCTCATTCATGTGAATTACCAGCTCGTGTTGTGGATTACCAGCTTATGTTGTGGATTACCAGCTCGACCATGTGGATTACCAGCTCGTGTTGTGGATTACCAGCTTGTGTTGTGGATTACCAGCTCGACCATGTGGATTACCAGCTCGTGTTGTGGA